>NW_007577873.1:114982-132311 GCF_000690725.1 Stegastes partitus | reverse complement strand
GTGTGTGTGTGTGTGTGTGTGAATTTGCTCTGTCAGTCAGTTGAACTGCATCCAGCTGTTAACACTCCCATCAGGATCCCATCTCACTGCTGTCTGAAGGAAACCTGGAAACTCTGCAAAGTCGTTTCCATTTTGGGATAAAAAAATCTGGCATGGTTTCATTTCATGTCCGCAGCCAAGAAAATAAATACTGAGTGGGTGTGTCGTACACTCTTCATATTAGAGTGTGCCCCCTTTCTCCCTTTAACACCAGTTTAACCTCTTCTTGTGCTGTTTTTATTTAACGAGGTGCTCGCTGCGCACTTTCAGCTGCAACCTTGTTCTGACCTCTAACCGCTCGATGCAGCATGCAGTCAGATGCATGATCTCCCAAAGTTTTTGTTACAAGATTGGATCAATAATGACTTTCATATGGCATAATAGGAGGATTTTAAAGGTGTTCAAGTTTACTCTCAGTATTTCTTGCCAACATTGTGTGCTTCAGGCCTTGAGGACAAATGTGTTTAATGAATTTCCCTCAAAGCTGATTGTTTTAGTATATTTTAAACATGCATAATATACATCCTTGCTTACATCGACTTTACATAATTTAACAATTCAAATAATTATTGTTAAATGATGCTGTATTTCTTATCTCTGCCACCTTTCAGCCTCTCTAAGCTTGATTCACACTTCGACTTGGAATCTACAACATATCCGATGGGTTCACTCTTTTATGTATTTTCAGTAAAAGCAACTGTTCGGAAACACTTATTAGGAAAAACTCCAACATGATCCACTCCACTTCAGGCACCTTTGCATGAAGTACACAAAGAAACTCAACACAATGGCATAGAAGCCCCACTGCTACTTAACGTTTTGGCGGGGTAATTGTAGAGTGACAAAGACACACCAGCCCACAAGTATAAATGCTCACAGCCGTGCAGGCCGCTTGCATCGTCTACGGCGTAGGCTCTGTGCAGCCTCGATGCAGGAGTATAAATCAAGCTTTAGGCTCATTGTTTTGGCTTTACTTTATGGTACATTCTCAGTGCAGCACCAATCAAACATCGGACAGAGTTTGCAACTAGCTGGTGAAGAAAGTTAAACATTTAGCAGCTTGGATTTGGTGGAGACCAAACCAAAGTGAAAAGCAGAGAATGTTTGATTTTTTTTAGCAATAGGTGGCCAGAAGCATGACTCAGAATGAATCTTGTTTCATATCTGCTCTATATAAATCAAGACTGTTTTGTAAGAACTGATCTAAAACAAATCACTGACACCCACAAAATTGTTTACCTTGTGGGAAAAAGAAGTTGCTTACTTGTTGAATCACTAACACTGTTTTCAATGTAAGAAGATGCTTTCAACTTCTTTTCAGTAAAACCTTTTAACATTCAAAACCTTGACTGGATATGTGTTGCAGATATCTGTATTTCTATTGTTTCTTGTCAAAAAGAGCGTATTCACATATCCACATCATCACCATTATTGCAAATGATGCCACTTTACAGTTCATGTGCACCGGGTTTCTCATGATAGTTATTTACGATTAGGAGTTGTGAGTCCAGTTTCAGATTTCTACAGTTTATTTCATAATAACAGTCATATCTCTAGTTCAAGATGTCTTTACCTCCCCTCACTCTATGAAAGCTATATTTCTCTTTCAAGGTCCTAAATTAAGTTTGATTAGTCAAAGTGATGTTGCACATGTCTCAAACTGGACTTCTGTTTAGTCAAATTGTAACTATACAGACATCTTTCATTAGCGTTTTGACCAGACGAAATGACATGCAAATATCAGACTTACAGCAGAAGTCATGGCAAGTCAGAGGCAGCTTGTTCTTCAAACATATGGTCTCACTGTAACATAAAACCATATGGACAGTCGAAACGCCGCAACCGGAACTGCATATGACAAGACGTTTTACCGCCACGTCAGAGCCGCCTGGGCTCAGAGTTCTAGTAAATTTAGACCACAAGTCTCTAATGAACGAAGCACTTATTCGCCACAAAGTCCTTGCCAATGAACTCTTCCTATCTTCCTATTTCATGGCATTTTGTAACAAACTTATCCACCACGGCAGCGACCATTACTCCTGCCAACACTGGTTAAATACTTTCCTGGACTGATACCCAACCGAACAACAATTTGAACTAGATAGATAGATAGATAGATAGATAGATAGATAGATAGATAGATAGATAGATACCTGGGGGTATAGGGCTTTCTGTGTTGCCACCCCCACCTGGTCATTTTCAAATCCAAACTAAAAACTCACCTGTTTCGCTCTGCTTTTCATACTTAAACCTTCAAATTGATATCTTTTGTGTGGTTCTACCTGCTTGCTGGTATTTTTGCTTAGTCTATTTTTGTATTAGTTGCTTTTATTGTTCTTTTATCCTGTAAAGCGTCTTGGAGTTTTTAAAAAGCACCATACAATTTATTTATTTATTTTATTTATCCCTTTGGGGAAATTCAAGAAACCTGGTGACTTGTCGAGGATGGGAAGTATTTGCAATGCTATGTGACTGTAACAACTTTAACAAAAGTGCCTGCTTGTTGTAGAGGGGTTTTTTTTGCCCACTAGTGGCCAAAAAGTAAGTTAATGCAGCTCTAAAGAAGAGTTTTTACTGGACTCAACTCTATAATGTACTGCTTGAAAACTCCCACCATCTCCCAATATTCAGTTTATAGACATTATGTCAGCTTCACTTAATTGTCCTTCCTGTAACTCTGAGCTGTCTCCTGTCTCGCTGTATAACATTCACATCGTGTGTGTGTGTGTGTGTGTGTGTGTGAGGTCCTGACCCCTAACACATCCTATTGCCTTGTCAACTCAGAGGCTTACCTAACCTTTGACCCCGGTCCGTGTACACACCTCACACGTACACCTACATAAACACGGACCTGAATTTGTGTGAATGTTGTCATCACTCTTAAAGCCCCGGGGCTACCAGACATAACTCTACACCACCGCTCTCTGTCCATGTGTGTGTTGTTCACCTAAACATCTGTTAGGTGAAGGAGCCAGTAAATCACACACTCCAGTGCTGGCCAATCAGAAGGGAGGGTAACGAAGGCTGGAGGGCGAGTGTAGTCGAGGAGACACACACAGAAAGGAAAGAGTAGGAGGAAGAGGAGGAGGTGAGAGAGAGACACACCAAGAAAATGACAGAGAGGAAGAGAGCCAGGGAGGAAGGGTTGCAGTTGCAGAGCTGCCATGTCCGGCCTGTAAGTGATTTAACTTCTTCTCTTCCGTATGTGCACATGTTGCAGAAAGTGTTTAGACATGTATGCCCGAGTTCTTCTTCCGTTTAAAATGGGAAGTGATGCAAGCTGATTCGGTTGCCAAGTTGTTTCGAGGCAAGTTTGTTTTCACGCTTGCTGCCTGAAGCAAAATTATGTTTAATTCAGTTGTTTTTAATGCTCTCTGGTGGCTTGCGTAGTGTATGTAGTGAAACATCTGAAGGGGAGTTTGAATTGACTTAATGGAGGTCATTTTTGTTTACTTGTTTGTTTTGGAGGGAAAGGGAAGTGTTTTGATTAGCAGTTTGAAAGCTTTTTTTTGCACTTTTTCTACAGGCTGGAAGAGTATGCAAATGACTCCCTGCTATGTTAACCCTTTAACTCCCACCTCCCTGCTGTTTTGGTCTATCTAAATAACATGCACAAATGCATTAGACTCAATGATTGCTACTTTCCTGATTACACATTTTCTGGATTTACAATGATCCAGCTGAGCAAATCACAGTTTAAGACAGTTGTGTCCAACTTTTTATGGCTTATGACAAAACAACCTCTACTTGCACAAAAAGAGAAAAGATTAGAGGGGAATCTAAAACAAAAGGGATAAGTTAGTGTTGAATCAGGGTTTTCTTGGTACCTCTCCAGTTTATCTTGAAACCACTGATATAACATCCGTACATAAAATTAAGAAGTTAAAACCAGAGTATTAATTTTCTGCACAATGACTTGAGCATTTTGACAATCCATGCCAGCCTTCTTAAGTTGTGCATTTTTGCTTTGACATTATATCACCTAAATAGAGTATGTTCCATAGTACTATACTAATAGCAGTTTGTGAAAACTCAGTACAGCTGTAGCATCCCACTGGTTGAAAAGTTAGTAGTAAATGGTTAAGTATTGTACAAGAACACCAAGCCACCAAAGTATGACTCTGCAGAGTTAATGTCAGGCTTGGTACATTTTGGTTTTGTCCTGAAACAGACAGACGTTTTTGATCCATGTTATTACAAGTGGTAATTCTGTTTTCAGTTTATTTGTTTCTGTGCTTTTTTGTGTGGATACGATTATACATTTAATCTAACAGTCTAATATGGTAATAATTAGGAAACAACACCAAATATGCATTTTTACACTGCAGAGTTAACTTCAAGTGAAAGATTTGTTTGCAAGTTTAAAGCATTTCCTGTTTTTTTAGTCACTGGAACAGCATGCAAATGGTTATAAATATGTTCCTAACTTGAAAACAACACCAAACCACCAGTACAATATTACAGAGATTGTTTGGCCTATTATATTCGAAGAGGTACATTTTTCTGTTTACTTGTCTGTTTGGTTTTTGGAAAATCAAGGCTCAGATTAGGTTTAAATTTAAAATGTTTTCCACTTTCATACTGGCTGAGTAGGGATTCCAAAGTCTAGCTAATCAGCAAAACAAAAAATAAATAATAATACCAATTTACAGCTTTGCTTTTTTGGGAAGAGGATTAGCATTAAAAAGAAAAGTCTTACACTTTTTCACTCATCAGAAAGACCTGCAATCAGCGATCAAATATGTGAATAAGTGCAAAACATCAACAAGACATGGAATATTACACTGACGGGATAACAATAGATTTAGTACAGACAGACATTGTTTGGTTCATTTTGTATTACAAGAGTTTTTTTCCCTGTTTACTGGGGATTGACTCGTATTAACACTTTAAAATGTATTCATTTTTCTTGCAAATGGCCTCCTAATGTGTACAGAATTGGAAAACACCACCAAGTCACTAAAATGATTGTGCTACAATCTGGTGAAAGACTTTGTTATTGTCCTTTAACACCCATCAGACACATTTTGTTTCATGCGTTTCCCTATACGAGACCTGAGGAGAGCTTCATGGAAAACACTGATTGTTTTTCATGTCCCACGGCTGCAATCGATACTAATGAAAGTCACTTGGTGTGTTGCCTATTGACAATGTGAGAGAGGGTCTTAACTGCTCTTTTAATTGTAGTGTGTGTGTGTGTGAAGTGTTGGGCAATGTGGGGTTCATATGGAGGTCAGGGTCAGTCACGCTCATAAAGGGGGCGTGGCTTAAGAAATGGCTCATTGGTTAGGTCATGGGGTGAGGGGTCAGAGATCAAGGGGGCGGCACTAAGAGTGAAAACACTGACCAGGCCACGGGGTCCATCAAAGTTCAAAGTTGTAACTTAGAACATTACAACCGCTCTCTGTCTTTCTGCCCCCCTCCTGCTTTTATTTGTCCCTCACATGAAAACGCACATCAGCCTTATAGCATCTGCACATTCCAACGTCTTGTTACTGATTCCAAGCAGTTCCAGAGGTCGCTTTTATAACAGCATGGCAATAACAACCAACATCTTACCAAATATTCCCACTTACATTACCTGCAGAAGCTACATTGTACCCGCTGAACTCTTCAGTATGCTGTATGTGACATTAAAAACATAGTTTCACAACACTCCAGAGCTCTTTAGAACAGCTTTATAATGTGTTTTAAAATCCCCACATGGAGTTCATTTTCAGTTTACTAGTTTTGAACGATACCATGGCTCATTAAAAAGGATATTTGTTGGAAGAATTTGAGGACTATTTCTTTGACAAAAAGACTTGCAGAGAAAGATGCCCTAAGAAGCCTAATATAAAATTAAAAAGTACATGGCTGTGTGATGAAATTGGGGGAGCAAACATGGTGGTTAACCCAGAAAATGTGCGGAAACCTTGAACAAGGTCCAACAAAGTGGGAGTCTTCCAGTTTAAATGCTGCCAAGTGGCCTAATTACTATATGTTTTATAGGTTAGTAGGTAATTTAAAGTCTCACCATCATCACACTTACTTACTGATTTCAGCATCTACAACTTAGATAGTTAAATACACAGTTGTAAAACTGTGAGAACCTAAATTTTATACTGATGTAGAGTCAGAGTTTGTGAGAGGTGCTTTGGTTGCCTTTGAGTCATCTGACAGCTGTGTGGGCAGAAAACAAAAGACGACTCCAACACACCTTCTGTTGCACTTGATTGTATTGGCCTGAGGTGAATCTGTAAAGTGTCCAAGGCTGATCAGAAGCTGTATAAATATCTCTCATTACAGGCTATAGGTACAAATCATTTGCTTAAATATTCTGTTCTTCGTTTTATTTTTATTACTGATGATATTGCTGATAACAAAATCCCATAATTATACTTGCTTGTACACCGTGTTCCCGGTATGAGCTGCATTTAATACCTTAAGGACTTACTGAGTGCACGGGATTTCTTAATGTTTGTCAAGGCCTGTTTATCACTGTCAAGCTTTTAATGTGAATGCCCAAATAGAAAAGGGTGCAACCACTCAGCTGTAGACTGTGATTATTTTTTAAATGTATTCTTTATTCACAAACAAAAATCCTGAATGAAGCAAACCATTATAGAAGCATTTTTGTAAGACTTTACAACCTTGAATGTATGTTTAAAAAAAATAGCAGTTATCTTGTGTAGTCATTGCATCGAGTTATTCATTCACCACAGTGTGAGTATAATCAGACAGCAGTGATACATCCTTTTGTGCTTTCTGAGGACTGATCTTTGGTGGCATGAAGCTGACCCTTCAGTTTATTTCAGACCAGAGCTTTGCTTTCACAGAAACCCAAGCAGATGAATACAGATTTGTCTGTCACCAGTGAGTCATCTTCATCCCTGAAAGCAGCAAAACTTCCTGGTGGAGTGTTCAATCAGCCAATGTTGCCAGGCAACAAACACAGTTTCATCCAGTAAGCAGGACTTTGGCTGATGTTCTCTTAGCAACACGAGTCAGGTCCAAGTCCTCTAATGAGATGATCCGGTCCAGATGCTGACTGAAATGATCAGGTTTCTTTCACCACAGCAGCAACACAGTGTAGCTGAGATGAAGTGAAAGCCTGATGATTGCTGTGGGAAAATCAGGTCTTTGATGAAGTAAATGGTAACATTTACTAACACGTGGAAAAAGGAGTATAGCGAAGGGTATTCGGTTCATTTAGGTCATTTTAATGTGGATTTTTTTTATCCCTGCAAAGGCCTTTCATTTATATAAAGTTAAAACATACAGTTTAATAAATATGAATCAATGAGAAGGATGGATCTGCATCCATGCTAGCAGCTCTGTGAGGCTAAACTAATACAAAGCGTAGCTGCAAGCTAAATGCTAACACCAGCATACTAACATGCTCAAAGTGTCAACATTAACATTGATGATGACTGATTTAAACTCATACATTGTTGATAATGTAAAATGTACTGTGAACACAATCATAGTTTCATTATGTTAGCGGCCTAACAGTTGCTATACAACGATAGCACAACTGAGGCCAATGGGAAAGTTATTAGTTTATTGATTTTGTGTCATAAATCAAAGTAAATTTCATACAAGTCATCTGAAGACATGCACATATTTAATTACAAAATCTCATAGTGGCCCATCAGAGAGATAAGAGACATTTTAATAAAAAGAGAAGAGGTCTGATCACATGAATGTCTGTTCAACAATTTGTTCTCAGTCAGTAGATATTAAAAAGTGAAATCTTCATGCAATCCATCCAACATGTCTGTCCTTAAAGCTGCACTGTCAGTATGGCTAAAAAGTTGAGAGTGAAATGACAAGAATGCCTAAACAGAGAAGGAAGCAATGTAAATATCTGCCCCACACAAGTTAAAAAAAAATAAAAATTCAATTCAATAAGTGTAGCATGAACACAAAGACTGTGCAAAAGTTATAGGCACTTGTTTTATTGTCATAAAACACCAAAAGTACTATATGATGTTCCAAATTCATTGTGCGGCATGACAGCAGCCACAAACATACTGCCATAGTTGTAAAGAACTATCTTTAGCCACATGAAGAGCAAGGAGTCCTGCAACAGATGGTATAAACCCACAGAGCCCTGGACTGAGCATCATGGAGCCAATCTGGAATTATATGAAGAGACTAAACACTGAGACAGAATAAATCCTATGCAAAGAACTATGCAAAGTTTCTCCAAGATGAACCACCTTCATGGTAACTTTACTTTTAGTTCCTAAAAAGTTTTTGCTCAAGCCTCCCGTGTTTTGTAGAAACCGGTGACGACATATGGAGATTCCCTTACAGTGCACGTGAGTGTGTGTGTCGGTCTGTGTGTTTGTGTGTGTGTTTTGTCTATTATCCATGTAACAGGCTGATTAGGATTTTATGAGGTCAGAGGTCAACAGGAGCGAGGAGAAACGACCTTCTCACCTCCGGGTCAAACTGAGGAGAGCACTGTCACGACCCCACACTCTCACTTTTAATGTTCCTCTTCCACTTGAATTTACGCCTCCAGCCCTCCCTCTTCCTCCTCTGTTACGTTCTACTTTTCTTTCTTCCTGGAGGAATGTGTTTTTTTTTCCCCAGTCTGCTTCAAACATTCATTACATTACATTATGGGTTTCCAGCTCAGCAGGAGCAGAAACCAACTGGTTCTCTCCAGTGTTCAAATATTTTTAGGTCATGAAAATGCTGTGGAGGAGTCATGGGATCTTACATGTGGGCCACAGTGAAATTCTTGCACTGTAGTAACCAGTTAGGTCATGATTATTTTTAATTTTGTCTCCTTTCTTTTTTGTTTCTGAGAGCTCAACTTTCAACCACGTTACTGTGAGTTCTTTTAGATTTGAAATATTTGATTGCATTTCTGCATATAGCTGTTGCTGATAATCAGAGGTGGAAAATGAGTTGACTTAAGTGCTCTACTCTGTTGTTTTGCATTATGCAGCTGAACTTGAGTACTTGTGTTATATGTGTATACTTTTATTTCATTTTATTTCAGAGACTAATATGCAAATAGTCATAGTTACAAATTATTTGGAACTTTTTACGCACAAAACATATGATGAACTTTGAAAATATAAAGTCTGGTTACACATTAAACTCCACCATGACGTGATTTAACCAAGATTAAAATGCTTGATGCCTGATAGGGCATCAGTAATAGTAACACAGTAGTGTTGCCATCTGATGAGTACTATTGCTCTTAATGGTTAACAGAAATAATTCAGCAGTTTGGAAAATGTTCTTCTCTTTCACTATGAAGTTGCAGCTTGCAGCTAGTTCGCTTAAATCAACAATTTCCCTGAGGTACTCTATCAAAGGGATCAATAAAGTTCTATCTAATCTAATCTAATCTTAGCATATAATCAAGTCGCTGGTATTTCTACAGCACACATTTTCCAGTAGAAAAATATTACTGGCACTATAACCTAAAAAAAAAATCAGTGTTGTGATGTGAATTTGCCTGAGTAATTTACATATTAATGATTGAAAACCTACCAAAAATGACATTACATACAGCTTTACCTGACTATAGTACATATTACGACTGACACCCTACAGTATTATTAACTACTGAGATCAACCTGACTCATTTTGAATAAAAGTTATGACTGTAGAAATCCACGGAGTTTCTGGATCCAAGCTTTTTTTTTTTCATTTTTATTTTTTATTTTATTGTATTTATTTTTGGAAGCAGCTAGCCTGGCAGTGTCCAAAGAAAGCAAACAGTATATAAACACACTCTACTCTTGTTTGTTTGTTCCACACAGAAAGTGAAGGGTAAAAGAAAAAACAGTTGTGTTCACATTTAGCATATTGATCTTCCAAATAAACTCTGTCTGCTTGTGATAATGTATTTGTACAGGTACAGAATAGTATTTTATCACAGACGGTGGTGTAATGAACTTGAAAAACTGACTTTGACTAGAAACTCTGACCTTCCCTATCTTCTCTCTGTCTTCTTGTCTCCCATTCAAAGTGCTTCACTTACTTTCTGTCTGTGTTGTATTCTCCAGCCTTATAATATAATCCTATTTACTCTCCGGCTCTTTGTCTTCTCTCTCTCTCTCTCTCTCTCTCTCCTTCCTGAGTTGAACCCATTGAACTGCCTCCCCACCGCACCCTTTCTCCCAACTCGCTTCCTGTTTAGAGGAACAATTAGAGGATTGTTCCTCCTGCTCAGGGCACTAAGGCGTTGATTTAGAGCGACCACCACATCAGCTGGAAAGACCCACATAAAGCATCACTTATGAGACCTCATTGAAGGACAGTGTTTGTCTGTAGACCAGCAGGAGTAAAGGAAAAAGGTTGTAGTAGATGAAGAAACACATAAAGGGAGACGTATTTCTCAGCAGGCGCCGGCGTGTCAGATCTGATCAATGACAATAATATGCAGGAGAGATTGTAGCTGATGTGATAGTTGACAAAACGTCCATTTTGTGTTCAATCTCTGTCTGTTAATCATACTTTTAAATAAGGCTGGACTCCTATTGATTTTTATTTATGTGTATTTATTTGAACCGCCTTTTAATCATGTGAACCTCAAGCACTTTTGGGGTATTTTTCTGCTCTTGTCACTTTTTTTACTCACTGTGGGATCATTTTTCACTGCAATATAAAGTACTTCACCTATATGGAAACAACACAACCAAATAGAGAGAGAACTCAGAAATGTCTTCTGTGCAGTATAACTTAAAGTACAAAAATTGGAAAAACATTTTGCCAGCAAGCGTTACCAATAAAACACAGTGTAAATGAGTAAACACGGCCTGCAGTTTAGCGGAAAAGTCACTGAGCTTTTGTCACATGACAGCTGATTGCAGTTACCAATGACATCTGAGTCGCACTGGATAAAATGATTTTATTAAAATATCCAGATTTCAAGCTTAGATTTGATTAATTTTTCCAGTGGAACCAGAAGTCACACGTGATTAGTTCAAGGACTGTCAAAAGTTAAAACAATTCATCCTGTTTTTAAATTGCTGGCTCAAATAAATGGTGCAACTTTGGTGTTTCTTGTAAAGATAACATTTTGGTTTGGGGTTTATAGAGTTAAATTCTTCTTATTGAACATCGCCAAACTATGACAATGTACATCTATTCTGGTCACAACAGTGATTCACACTTGGCAGCACATCTGGGCATGCATGGACAATTATTACTGCTACTCTGGCAAAACTACTGTTGTTGTATGTCTATGGGTTTGTTGGGCTGGAGAACCTTTGTGCACTACTTTTGTTATGAATGTGTTCTAAAAGTTCCAAAACAAAATCAAGGACATGTTCTGCTAACATATACACAAAACCCAAAGAAAAGCTTCTTAAATTGTAAGATTCTTTTTTGCTTCCATTTTCCTCAGACAGTGTTAGAGTGGAAAACTTGAAGTTTCTTGTGCAAAAGACAAACTAAACTAAAGAAATGCCTTTAAAATTATTATTGTTTTTGATAGTTGCAGTAGAAAGTAGAAAGCATTGATTGGGTGATGGTTTCTAATTAACTTTTTGGATTTTTTTGTTTTTTTCTTTGACCTGCCAAACTGCATGTACAGCCAGGGACCTTTTTCACATGTCCTACCATCTTTTCAAGGGTCAACTTAACAATACAATAACAATAATAATGCCCACAAAGCCCTGTGATAGACTGGTGACCTGTCCAGGGTGTCCCCTGCCTTCGCCCTAAGTCAGCTGGGATAGACTCCAGCCCCCCCGCGACCCTAGTGAGGATTAAGCGGTGTATAGATAATGGATGGATGGATGCCCACAAAATAATACACATGTTCTTCAATAGTCAAGTAGCGAATGGCAAAAGATAAAGGGCAAAACCCCCAGAAGCTATTCTAAATGTGTAGTTTTACTTTATAAAAGACTAGAATGAGTAATCCATTATCTAATCATATCAGCCCTGGTGGAGGAGGCTATGTGTAGGTGTTTTGCCTAAAGGAAAATCTGATAAAAACTCAGCCATTAATCATGAATTCTGTATTCTTGGTGGTAGGAAATCTAACATGTTCGTAATAATACTTTTTTAACTTAAAATTTCTGTTTGCCTTGACGTTAGGCTCAGATAAGGTCAGATATGCCAACGACTGCTCCTACAGCTAAGGTTTATTTTCAGGACAGAATAAATATTCACTTAAAATGAAAAAGAAGCTCAATTCAAGTCAGTGTGTTGCATAGCTTGTTTCTTTGCACTTTATTCTACATTGAGTGGCCCTGAGTGCTGGTAGAGCTGTAGTTTTATAACTTGGTTTAAACTTAATATCAGTTCAGTTCAATTTGGGGGAATTTTATTGTAGACAAACCGTACAACATCTAAAATGCTGACAGACAGATGGAGATCTCTAAAATTAAAACTGTTGCTCATTGCTTCGTGCTGTTCTTCAACAGGCAGAGCGACGGGCCTACAGAGAGGCAGAGATAAACATGATGGACGACCTATCAGAAGCTGACTTTCAAAAAGAGGAGGAGCCTGCCAGCCCAGCCCCTCCCCCCTCGCAACAACACACAGACCCCGCCTCACCCACAGTCGCCGTGACGCCCGAGCCAGTTGCCAGGGGAGACCAGGCGACGCCCAGTGAGATAGAGTACCAGGTGAGACGGTCACTGCTTCTGGGGTATTCTTGACTTCAGAAACAGGAGTTGACAAAATGTTCTCACCAAAAGCTTCATTAGCACCTGTTCTGGAGCTTTAAACGGGATCGTCCTCAGTAAAAGGAGCAAACATTAACTTTCAGGCTACTTTAAAGCCATGATAGGAAGTCCCCATTGGGCTCAACAAAATGTAAATGTGTCTAGTTTCCTAACAACTGGACGAACTCCATCCGCTCGGGAAGATCATAATTGATATAAGATGGTGATCTAATCTAAAGCTCCAGGGGCGCCACAGCGGCTCGTCCTCAGTTTGAGTCTGGCTGGAAGCCTCTTTCTCTCCCTCCTTTTCTGTCATCACTCTACTGGCGCTATCTAATAAAGGCATGTAGTTGAATGGGTTCGGCTCAGATTATACATTGTTTGACAGCACAATGCCTCACAATTCAAACCATGTAGATCATTTTAAGATACCAATACCACAGGAACAATACTTCCTTACTCTGTAATTGGAGTGATACACAAAAAATACTGTATTTTTTATTTATTTTACTTTTCATGTCTTTTATTTTGGCACATATTTGTTAGATCACGCTGTGGTATTTGTCCTAATAAACCGCTGAGTCAGCTAGTAAGACAATGCAAGTCTGGGTAATGATCAAAAAGCTCAGAGTGTCTGCAAACCATGGAATTCAGTTGCCTCAAAAATTGCATTAAAAGTGTTAAAAAGTCTCAAATTTCATTTACAAGGGTCTTTAGTCGTTTTTCTTGCCATCTGTGGAAAATCACATTTGTTTCTATTTCTGTCATAAGCTCAACTTAATCCATTCGTTAGTTATTTACCATTTACCAGGCTGCTGACAGGTCGAGACGCATTATTTATACCCAGACAAATAAGTGCCACCCTACCCCATTAATATAGGACTTCCACAAACATTCTTTTGCATTGTTTTGTGTGTTTGTAGTTGTTTTGCATATTGGTAGAGTATTTCTTTCTTCGTAAATCTAACTAAGCTCTGTGACTTTCAAACAAGTAGTATTATTTCATAAAGGGGCCCAATGGGTCAGGAGGCCTTGTTTAATAATTCGTACATGGCTCCAGCTCACAAAAATTAATTCATTAAACATCTGGAAAGTATGAAGAAAATGTGTTAACCTACAAAGTAAATAATTGTAGACGTGATTGTTTGTTTTCCATCATTCTTCAACCCATTTGACACTCAAAAAGACATAAAATTATGTTTGATGTGGTATTAAAAAGTGCAATTTAGTGGCACTGCCGAAACTCTGTAACTGGAAAATTAACATCTTTAGTAATTACTTCAGCTTCCTGGAGATTTAAAGATGGATAAACCTTTGACAAAGTGCTCTTCAAAAAGACAAATGACTGATGGAAAGGAAACACAGAATGACACGTTAATTAAATTTACAAGACCAAATATTCACTGTTGACACTAACATTCAGTATCAAATGTTCAGTTGGCTCATCAGTACTTAAGACATTAGTTTTTTGTTGTTTTTTTTTATTGTGCAACATGAGCACAGGGTGAACTCTCTGTCTGTGCTGACTTGAGCACCACTGTGTTTCCTGTGTTTGCTAACAGGATGGCCGGGGCTTCGGCATCGGGACGCTGGTTTTTGGGAAGCTGCGAGGCTTCTCTTGGTGGCCCGGCAGGATCGTGTCCTGGTGGATGAGCGGCCGGAGTCGAGCTGCTGACGGCACTCGCTGGGTGATGTGGTTTGGTGACGGAAAATTCTCTGTGGTGAGCATCATTAGTTTTATGACTACACTGATCCTGTGCTGGTTTAGTGGTTGTTACATGCCCAGCCTGCTCATATCAAAGACTGATGCTCAATGTAAAAGGAAACAAGTCCATTCCACAGAAAGAGACAACGTCTGCTGTTACTATAGCTGCCAATTCTGGAAGGAAGTAATTTGGCTTTAATGCAATCAATTATATTGTTTAACACTTAAACTCATTCTACTGAGCTTCTGCTTTTGTGGATAACAGCAACCACATACAGAGGCTGTTTTCAGATTTCCACACAACATTTTAGTCGATTTTATTCAGTCTTTAACAGCTATGCCCGTTTCTCAGAGTTAATTCAGCAACTGGATGCAACTAAACGTCCTTCAGCTAAATAAAGAGAAGGCTGATATTATTCATTTTGACAATAAAGAAGGAAGGCTGGTGCTTAGTTCTTATCTTGTGTTCAAGAAAGATTTAGAAAAGCCTGTTCATCTTTCTGTTTCTTGTAGAGTGGACTTCTGTTTACTAGCCTCCCCAGTAAGACTGTTAGACATTTTGCAAATCATTAAAACTGATGTTGCTAGAATATTGACAAACGTCAAGAGGACACATTAATCCTATTCTTAGATTCTTGCGCTGACTTCCAGTTGAATTTAAGGCCGTAGTTATTGTTAGTTATTGTTTGGGTCTCTCACTGGTCTGGAACTAAAGTATGTCTTTGCTGAGTGCAAGCCTGGTTAGCTACAGTGGTCCAGAGTTAAAACCACACATAGTAAAGTTTCCTTTAGCCATCGTGTTGTCCACTGCTGGAATCAGCTCCTCTGATTTATTCTATGAATTCTGACTTAAACTTCTTTTTACTTTATCCTTTCATTTCCCTTGCTCTGATTTGCATTTTAAAGATTTCATGCAGTTTATATTTCTTTTAAACACTTACCCACTGAACCTCAAACAGTTTCTGGGTGTTTATTGGCTCCTGTCACATCATTTTTCCCTATAGTATAAAGTCCTACATCTCTGTGGAAGCAGCACAACCATGACTAGAAGTAGAGAGAACTCGACAAGAGCATAAAACATGAAAAAAAAAGAAAAACATTAAAGTTTAATTTCTGTCATTATTTATTTTACACAAATTGAGAAACTTGAAATCAGCATATACAACATTTTTCACAGTGGTACAGGTGTTATCAATACTGTAAAAAAAATGGTAACACTCCATACTATAGATATTTTATGGCTTTTAAAAAATTCTTTTCCTTTTTAATCTCTTTCCATACTTGTCTTCTTTGTGCTCTGTGTAAACACAGACTGCAGTTCAGCTGAATTCACTGAATTTTTGTAACCTGAGTTTTTTTCTGAATCTTGTGCAAACATTTTATATTTAGCAGGCTTTTAAATGAGACATGTAAAATACGGTGATTTTCATTAGATAGCCGAATTTTAAGCTCAGATTTAATTCATTTCCCAGACGAGTATAAAGTCACACGTGAGTCACCCAAGGACCACGAGAAAGTTAAAAATCTGATGATGACTTTCTGTTTTTACAGTGTGTGGCTCTGATAAATGGTTTAATCTCAAAGTAGCGAACCTCCCAGCAGGTTTTAGGTTTCAGAGGCTTTGTATAAAGCACCTTGACTTGCCTTTGTCTATGCACTGTGTTTTGCCTTAATTCAACTTTTCATTTGCTCTTTGCAGAATATTTCAATGAGTCCTTTTTGTTGAAGTTGATCAAAGATAACCTTGATTTTTTTTGTTTTTCCTTTAGACATTTTGGAATTCAGAGATTAGTAAAATAAGACAAATGTGTTCAGCGAGCTTTTGAGCCATTTTATCCTAAAATATGCACTTGTGGCACCATCACCTGAATTAAGAATTTCAAGGTCTGCTCTTTCCTCAGATGATTTATGGCTTTCCTGTTTTGTTTTGCAGGTTTGTGTGGAGAAACTGATGCCTCTGAGCTCTTTTTCATCTGCCTTCCACCAGCCAACGTACAACAAACAGTCCATGTACCGGAAAGCTATCTTTGAGGCTCTGCAGGTAACCAACCCACTCTGCTCCTTAACGTCATAGAGTGGGTGTCAAATTTTAATTGCTTTTAAAACTTAGGGATTTTTATTTTTTATTTTTTTACATTAATAGATTTATTACAAATCTCTCGGGATGAAATCAAACACCAGAAACCCCAAAAATACAAATGTGCAGGTGTAGAGGTCATTCTTCTCTTATGTAACGAGATCTGGTGATTTACACTGATGCCAGTTGGTGCTTTGCATTTGTGGAGGTGTTTGTTCTCATCTAGCTCTGCCCACAATTTATGTGGTAACATGTGGGTATGGCAACACAATCTATAATTTTGTGGGTTATTTTTTCAGTTTATTTCTTTTTTACTTGCAAGTGATACAGAACAGCTTCTATGGCGCCCACTGTGTTTTTGCTTCATCTTGTACAGCATGAGGATAAATAACATATTGATGGTTTTTATTTTGCATGTTTCTACTTTTCATATCACATGACAGACAAAGTCCAATCAGTTTTTTCTAGACAAATATGTTTTTCTATTTCTGATCATACACATAATTAGATTGACCTGGATGTGTCTCTGTTTAGGTGGCCAGCGTGCGGGCGGGGAGGCCAGTGCCTTCCTGTGATGCGAGTGATGATGCAGAGGGGGTGGATCTTCAGACCAGACAGATGATAGAGTGGGCAATGACCGGCTTCCTGCCCGCTGGTCCGCAATCATTGGACCCTCCAGAGGGTACGCAGTCTTCTCTCTAGGTCACACAATGACACACACACACACACAACCTACATCATTTAGTCGACTGCGATCGCAAAATTACCTGCTTACTGAACGGACGTTAGAAATTCAACTGTGTTCTATGCCGTGCATTGTAGATGCCACATTAATGATAATGATGAGATGTGAACCAGCAGACAAATTTCATGCCATTT
>NW_007577873.1:25201-114521 GCF_000690725.1 Stegastes partitus | reverse complement strand
AAGGCTTTTTTAGACGTCGATGCTGCAAAGGTGGCAAGAAATCAGGGGAAGTTCTCTTATTAACCCCATAAGCTTTAAGGGCACTGTGGTTTATAGCACACTGGTCAGTTTGACAGCTCTAAAAGTTGTCCTGGAAGGTGACAGTTAGTGCCTTAGTTTTTGGTGTACCTGCATGTCTGAAAGGAATGTCTGCGAAGTCCAAAGAAAGTTTGTCAGTCATCACACATCAAAAGTCCCAGATCTGAACATTTCTAAAGATAGCAAAAAGCCAAAGTTTCACAAGATATCTTAAATATACATAAAATCACTATCTTGGTTTTAAATGCATAAAAAAGAGTGTGTGCACCCCTGACAGAAAAAGTGGTCCTGACACACAGAACTTTTTAAATCAGCTTCAAGTCAGGAGACAGATAAAAACAGCCTTACAGGTAGTTAAGGGAAAACAAAACATGAAAACAGTATGTGGGACAGAAAACAACAAAAACTGTTCTAAATTTTGCTCTTTTCCCACAGAGGAGCAAAACCCTTATAAGGAAGTGTACCCTGAGATGTGGGCGGAGCCTGAGGCAGCTTACACACCGCCACCTGCAAAGAAACCACGCAAGAACTCAGCCGAGAAAGCAAAGATCAGAGAGGTGATCGACGAAGGGACCAGAGGTAAACATACAAACACATTGCAGCAGAATTTTGTTTTTCTATTCTTGTTATTTGTCCCTTTAGTTTGTGAGTAAATAAAAAGTACTGGTAACTTTAACCCTCTTAACACCAAAACCCAGCAGTGGGTTTAAAAACAAAGCATCTCATCCCTTTAAAAAAAATCACCAAAACGGAGCCATTTTTCAGAGCCAGAAACTGTCAAAACACAAAGAGTCATTGGATTTTACATGTTCAGATGCCAACTGAATGGCCCCGTCTGTTATCAAAATGATCCAAATGGTCAAAATCTAAGCCAAAAATCGTGATATGTCTCAAAATTTAACAGTTTGTATTCTGTGCTCCTTGCTACAGACATTTTGGGGATGCCATTGTTAAATTAGCCAACATTCACATGACAAAAATCCTGTCAGTTTCTTAACTGGGCTGAACTTGCAGGCTGTGTTTACTCAGAGTAAAGAAACAGATCAAAAATGTAACTGGTCAAATATCTATAGCATGTAGCATTTGTTTTCCCAGTATTTGTTTTTTTCATATTTTTAAAAACAATATTTAAGGGAGTAAATTCAACTTATTTTTTAGTTATGGTGTTATTACTTTGTTATACTGCACAAAATACATTTTGGAGTTTGTGTTCGGTTACCAATGAGGTGCAGGACTTTATATTTCAGTAAAAAAAAAATTAGCCCACGATGAGGAAAAATGTGACAGAAGCCAAAAACACTCAGGGTTCAGAAGGTTGAAATCTACACTACACCCAAAATATGCCAGTAACATAACATCTGCAGAAGAAAACCACTATTATTGTCATTCTTTTGTTTTTATATAAAGTTTATATTGTTTCATATGTGTTTATATGAAGTAAAATGTCTTCTAATGTGTTGTGTTTTCCAGAGCGACTTATTTTTGAGATCAAAAAGAAGACCAGGAATATAGAAGGTAAAAGATTCTGAAGTTGTTGAACCGTCATTATACAGAAGATATATTTAAAATAAAGAAGTGATGTTTTATTCTCATTCTTGTATCTTTATGTCTGAATTTTGGTTCCAAAGTTGACCGAATGGTAAATCTGGTATTTAAGCGATATCGTGATGATTTGCCAAAAAGTGAAAAAAAAGGTTTAGAAAATGTAAGACGTACGCTGTCATTCAAAAATGTATTGTCTCTTCATGATGTAATCATCTCTGATCATTTGTTGTCCCTGAAGCGTTGTTAGTTGAGCAATTTATGGCTCATTTCAAACATTGTTTTCAGTAGCGGTACAGTCAAACCTAACTCTGTTTACCTCTCTCATGTGGAATCCAATTTTTAGTCTTGTTTACATTTTATTCAGTTAGCTGATGTGTTTACTGAACACAGCGAGCGCTATAATTAACTGATGGAGCAAAATGAGCACCTGGACTTCTATAATAGGTTGTAAACTGTAAAGTTAGAGTCTGACACCACAGCACTCGACCAAGATCATAAAACACATTATGGTTGTTTGGGGTAGGGGCTAGTAAAAGTCTTTAAATTCCTAGATAAATGTAATTACAAAGCCAAATAAACTGATAGATGTTGTAGATTTAGCATGTTTGTGTTGTCTGCCTGCGTTTCTTCAGATATCTGCATCTCCTGTGGAAGCCTCAACGTCTCTCTGGAGCATCCTCTCTTTGTAGGAGCAATGTGCCAGGGCTGCAAAGTAAGAAACCCTCTCCTCTCGTCTGACTAAGAGCTTTAAAAAGTAAAGTAAAGGAGGGTGCTTCCAAAAAATACTGCTTTGCATTTATAGTACTCCTAATTTAATTTCATGCAAAGCACAGTTCACCACACTACCTGGTCACAGATATTCCCAACTTCTTGGAGAACGTAATAACAGGTGTTGTTCTTCATGTAATCCTAGACAGACTTTCTGCACAGTTCCCTGCTTTTCGTGTAAATTGAGATAAATACTGAAAACATCAATTTATTTAGTGACACTGAAGTACAGTACAAGATGAGATAACTGAATTCCAGCTACATAAAACAGACTGAAATTTGCACATTTGAGAAACTGGAAATGTTTTGCATGTTTTATGAATTATTGAATCAGTTACTTAGACAAGCAGCTATATCAGCATCCATTTCCCCAAGTAGGCAAATGCTAGCTAACAGCTGTTTTTAAAGCAATGAGGATATTTTTGGAATTTAGGTCAAATATTGGTGAGCTCAGATATTACACATAAATCTGATTGGACAGAAGTAGAAACAAGAGATGTAAATATGGTGGACAACAACAACAACAAAAAACACTCTGTCACTGTGCTTCTCTGTCCTGATTTGCTCCCTGGCAGAACTCGTTCCTGGAGTGCGCCTACCAGTATGACGACGACGGCTACCAGTCCTACTGCACCATCTGCTGTGGAGGCAGGGAAGTGCTCATGTGTGGCAACAACAACTGCTGTAGGTCAGTATGAAGCTGTATACGCTGCTGAGTCTGGGACTGGCAAGCAGCAGCTTCTCTTAGTGGCCAGGAGAAGGTTTTGGATTTCGCAACTGCAGAAACAATTTACCCCATAAATGTCAAATGTGGCTCTCTTTATTGGCCACTGAGTCAACCAGCTTATGTGGAACAGATTTATTTATTTGAATACAGAGTACACAGTTGATCTGGGCTCTAACCTCCTCACTGCAAACACAGCAGAGATCAGGAGTGACGTTAATGAACTTCAGCTCAGAACATAACAATGAGAGGCATGAATCTGAGCACAGTGATCAACCTGATATGTAGCAGCTCAGCTATGGAGCAGAAAATTATTCATTTGACTGTATGTGACTCATCGAAGCCCAGGTTAGGTGTGAAAGCACCCACATGAACTCTGGAGCAGGCTGACGCTGGAAACAAGTCTTACTTTGACCATAGCCTTGTTGGATCACTTACTTTTAAAGACTCTCTATTTGGAGGGTTGTATTTGGTTTTATTGGGTTGAAATTGGGGCTGCATGGTGGTTAGCACCGTCGCCTTGCAGCTAGAAGATCCCCGGTTCGCATCCCGGTTAGGACACCTGGGATCTCTCTGCGTGGAGTTTCCATGTTCTCCCTGTGCAGCATAGGTTCTCTCTGGGTTCTCCGCCTCCCTCCCAAAATCCAAAAACATGTTGAGGTTAATTGGTGATTCTAAATTGTCCGTAGGTGTGAATGTGAGTGTGCTTGGTTGTCTGTCTCTAAGTGTGGCCCTGTGATAGACTGGTGACCTGTCCAGGGTGTCCCCTGCCTTCACCCTAAGTCAGCAGTGTACCGATTCTTCTCGATAACAGACTCACAGGCTTTCAAACCGAAACAATCAATTCTGTCAACCTGCAGAGTGGAACTTTCTGAATCATTATTCCTCATCAATTTGCTGTTCAAGCATGTATGGCTGAATTACTCCAATATTCTAATTTGCCATTGTGCTGTACAGAGTAATTAACAGTGTTTTAGCAGAGTTGTAGGTGAGATGATGCTCAAGATGCAGTAAATGGCATTTTATTGCTCATATATAAAGCCCTTAATGGTGGCTTTATTGTGCTTTTTTTGGCCATGGCTGGTCAAAATGTGTGACCTTCTTTAACAATCAGGGTTAGAAGAGCTCACATTAGCTGACTTGATGTCTGCTTCTAATCCCGTTTGAATATATTTAAAAGTTTTTATAATGCTTAGTGCAGTTTGTGTGTGGTGTAATTATTTGACCTTTTTCGATGCCTTTCTTACTTTGCTAGTTGGTTTGATGTTGTTGAACTTCTAAGTTTATTAAAAACAGGTGCTATATAAATTAAAATATTTTCAAAATAGGTATGCAGGATTATTTTGTAACTTCAAGACTTTCCTTAATAAAATAATAATTTAAAAAAACGTGCCTGTGACATAACTATGCTCCTATAATATAATGTACTACATGCCTTTTGCCCCTTTTCCACTTGTTTATTATATACAAGGTCTGGTCTCAGTTTAAAATAATGCTCATAATCACTTCATATGTTCTTTCTGACAACTTAAGAGGTAAATATAGTCATAATGCTTAATGAAGTGCAGCATGATGGGCTGCTAGAATTTGGATCAGTGTCAGGCTGCTGATGAAGGAAGACATTTTCCAAAATTAGTTACCTGCTGGTCTACATAACTCAATGTTTACAACTCCTGGTTTGTTTTTTAAGAAGTCAGTTTGAACACAAATGAGACCTAAAGGAGAACAACGTGTAATTTCATTGGTCCTAACTGGCAAATTACTAAGTGAAAAAGTTGTCTAGTAAATAAATGCAAGGAAAGCATTAATAAACTGTCGTGTGTGTGTGTGTGTGTGCAGGTGCTTCTGTGTGGAGTGTGTAGATCTGTTGGTAGGAGCCGGCTCAGCAGCGGCGGCCATCAAAGAAGACCCCTGGAACTGCTACATGTGCGGACCGCGCAACACCTACGGGTTACTGCGACGGCGGGACGACTGGCCCTGCAGACTACAGCACTTCTTTGCCAACAACCACGAACAGGAATTTGTAAGTTGAAGAAACACTTATTTAAAATCTAAAATCAGGTCGTGACTTGTGAAGCCCATAGCGGTTTCTGATGGCTGCTGTCAACCATCGTCCTGTTGCAGAAGAAGCCTCTGTCTTGTATCACTGCAGGACATCTGCAACCACAATTTGATGATTCTTCTCTCGAGCCATGCAGTGTTTTTACTGGCACTGGCTGCCTCGCAAAACCCAAATCAGGACATTTTCACATCAATGCTGAGCAGTTAGCAAGATGTTTGTTTCATCAGCTGCTGCTTCATTGGTGATTGGAGGCAAATAGTTTTCCACTTTCTCCAAAATGACTATGGGTTATCCAGATGTTGCTTTACATAATCCAAACACTGACTTTTGTGATGAGGTTGCAGGTTTTCCAGATCTTGAACTAAAGTGCCATTTATTGTTGACATTCCAAACAGTGTAAACTACAAGGTAGAAATACTTTAAATGTCTTTAAATGTCTTCCATAAACTATCTTCATTTCATATGACGAGTCAGTTGCTTAGAGGAGCCTGTGGATGTTTAAAGTAGACTCAGACAATTTACCGTCTTTGAAATTTACAATGATAATTCATAACTTACCTCATAAGTCTTAACAGGTAAATGAAGATGATTTTTTGTTTTGTTTTCACAAGTGGACCTACCTTTAAATTACTGCTTAATTCTTTAAAAATAATATTTTTACATTTATGAAATAAAAAGTATTTACTACTTTTCAGTTATAGAATCAATAAAGTTCCCCTAACTTTGCATACACCCAGTTTATAATGTGCATTTGGTACCTGAGTATTATTTCAATGCACATCCACAGTTATACTGACGAACCGCATTCACACAGAAAAAATATGCTTAAATAGAAATCCTGTAGTGTGGCCCTAGAATAATTAAAACAATGGCAATGTTTAATAAGACTCACTTAACACATTGATGTATTATGACAAAAACAGTACAGAGACAGACGAAACATGTAACAAATGTTTCTCAGCAGGAATTGCTGTGTATCTGGGAACATTAGTGTTATGCGATGTGACTACCAACCCCTCAACCACCAGGATGGCTCATTAAACCTGCTATAAAATGGCAACTTAAAAACATAATATACTTTTATACTATACCCCTGTTTCTTCTTAACAGCAGTCCATAGAGCTCAGTCATTTCAGCTCAGTCCACAGAGCGCACTATAAGACAATGAGATGTAGTAAATTTTATGTCCATATGTTTTTAGCATTTTGCTAACTTTGCCTTTTAGTATTTTAATGTTATCCAAGTTTCCTATTTGCTTCTTCCTTATCTTACATTCTCGATAAGGCCTACATCCTTCAATGTATATAATATAATAACATGATAATATTTCTGCCATTCTACATCTTATCTGCTATCACAGCCTTGCCAAGATTTTGAGAAATACAGTTCAATGGGAAACATTAAAATGTGGGGAAGGCCTTGTCAACTCTTAATTATCCATGGCAGTTATACACTTTAAAAAAGAGCAAGTTCACATTCAATATAACGTTTCCTTAAGCAGTTTTTTCCCCAAAAAACGAGCAGATGATCACTGTAAATAAAACAATGTGTTACGGACACTTTGTTTCTGCTCTATTTACCAACTGTGATTTGTGTTTCCTCTACCTCTTGCCTGTCTTTCAGGAGCCAGCCAAGTTGTATCCTCCAGTTGCAGCAGAGAAGAGGAAACCGATTAGAGTCCTTTCCCTGTTTGATGGCATTGCGACAGGTACGTATGTGTGGCGCCACAGCTAGCCGTTAAAGTTATTATTGATCAGCTGTGATTATCACACAGTGTTAGTCGGTCAATTGGTTGATCCACACACTTGTTGATGTGCTCTGAAATTTGTACAGATTTAGACCTCAGAGGATGAATCCTCAAGACACAGCTGTTTTCATGACTGACATAACTAATAGATGGATCACATAAAACCTAATATACACATTCATTTCTGACTTAGGACCAGTTGTTTTAACTTTGCTGTTCCCGTCACCTTTCATCTAGCAACATCAGCCTGTTTCCAGTACTGTGGTTTCTGACCAAATGCAAAACTAGTGACACTTTGTGTTTAGTGCAAATCATAGATACACACACACACACACACACACCTAGAGATCTCATCCAGTGAGATGCATGTGAGTTCTGGCCAATTCAAATGTTGCAGTGTCAAACATCCAGCAACAGGGAATATCATTTCACATAAGAGATGTATCACAGTAGGCAATTCTTATCTTAAACTGACATGAAACAAATAAAAGTTGGCAGAAAATAAAAGTGACTGTTGATACCACGCTTAGTTACCTGACTATCAAATTTAAATGTTAGATGATCGTGGAAACTATTAAAGGTGGCGTCCTCAGACTGGGGCTGCAAGGTGGAACGGTGATTAGCATTGTTGCCTCGCAGCGAGAAGGTCGCTAGTTCGCGACACTGGGATCTTTCTGTGTGGAGTTTGCCCGTTCTCCCCGTACAGTTCTCTCCGGGTTCTCCGACTTCCCACCCCAAACAGTCCAAAAACATGTTGAGGTTAATTGATGATTCCAAATTGTCCGTAGGTGTGAATGTGAGTGTGCTTGGTTGTCTGTCTCTAAGTGTAGCCCTGTGATAGACTGGTGACCTGTCCAGGGTGTCCCCTGCCTTCACCCTAAGTCAGCTGGGATAGGCTCCAGCCCCCTGGCGACCCTTGTGAGGATTAAGCGGTGTATAGATGGATCTTCAGATTGTTTTGTCAGACCAACTACCCCCCAAAAAACCCAAAAAACATCCAGTTTACAAGGACATAAACTGAGAAATGTAAAGAGGCTGGAACCAGAGTATGTTTTGTGTTTTTGTTGGATGACTTGAACGATAGATCCCTCATCAAAATGACAGATATGACATTTCTTGTTGATGTTTTAACTCTTTATACTTTCTGTGTCCGAACAAGCTGGTTTGCTTTCAGTCCTTTAAACGACCCTTTTTCCTTCTTGTTTTCCCTCAGGTAGTTTTAAGTTTGTTCAAATTTTTTTTCTCACTATAAGAAAGCATTTCAGGAACATTTCAATACCAGACTGAAAGACTACGTCAACATTGATGATTATGCAGTGAACTCTCCCATAGAAGTACTAACAAAACAATTTGTGTGTGTGTGTTTTCTGTTCAGGTCTGCTGGTGCTGAAAGATCTGGGCATCCAGGTCGACAAGTATGTTGCGTCTGAAGTGTGTGAAGACTCCATCACTGTGGGTATGGTTCGACACCACGGACGCATCATGTACGTGGGAGATGTACGCAACGTAACTCGCAAACATGTAAGTGGAATGCTCTTGTCTTTGCTTCGACAATTCATAGATAATCATCTGTAAGATATGATGACATTCACACCTCTGTTTGTATTCTGTATTTGCAGCAGGTTTTTTTTTTTTTTTTATAACGCACAATTTGCATTATGTCTATTCCTGCTTACTTATAAAGAAGAAGACTGAACTTACAAACTTGTGTTTTGACTGTCAGATCGAAGAGTGGGGACCATTTGACCTGGTGATAGGAGGAAGCCCCTGTAATGACCTCTCTATAGTCAACCCTGCAAGAAAAGGCCTTTACGGTAAGACGTCACTGAAGGGTGACACAGGTTTTTTCGTTATAAAATAAGCTTGACAAATAGAACAGCTTGATTCTCATGTGAAATGGAGGCTGAACTTTCCTTGTCCTCCCACAGAGGGAACCGGTCGGTTGTTTTTTGAGTTTTACCGTCTGCTGCACGAGGCTCGGCCAAAACCGGGTGATGAGCGGCCGTTCTTCTGGCTCTTTGAAAACGTGGTCGCGATGGGAGTCAGCGACAAACGGGACATCTCCCGCTTTTTAGAGGTAAAACAAACAAGCTCACGAACACTGTTCACACTGCAATGTAAACACATGCAGAGACATGCAAACAAACAGAAAATTTGGTTTATGTCAACCTGTTGTATTTTCCTTTTGTGGCTCTTGTCTCGCATAACCAGATCTCCACAGTGCTATGTCAGCACTGGAGAATGATCTGGCTGTGCTTCAACATCCTTCTGCTGTAAGGAGAAAAAGTGATCACAATTGTCTCGGTGCGGTTCCAAGCCGAGGCTGCAGCAACAGTATCCCTGTAAATTAGTGACAGGAGAATTGCACGCAGAAAGATTAGCTGACAACTGACAATAAAACCACTAATAAGCCAGAAAACCAAGCAGGGCTGCGTGATCCAGATGCAGAAAAACACTTTTCAGCTTGTAGGTTGCTGCTTGTAGGTTGTTGTTGTTTCCAAAGGGGATTTTGAAAATGATAACACACAGATAGTGGGAGGGGAGCAGAAAGCAAAGTGTGGTGAACTGTGGAAATGGTCTACATGTAGTGAGTCAGACCAGAGTCATGCAAACGTCACTCTCTCCACCTCCATCGTAGTGATTTGTTGGGAGGCGAGGAGTTACATAAACTAGAATATATCAAGGCTAAGAGCACAAGGTCCCTGCAGCTTTAAAAAAAAAAAAAAAAAGAACAGATTTTTATATGAATCATCTTAAATGTTTGGCCATTTTATTAACTACAGCCTGAAAACATTTTAATAAGGAGCTGCCCACAACCTCACACACAAGTTCTCCTGCATAGAGCTGATGCAGCTGGCAAAATATCCTGATTTTCTCTATTGTAATTTATGTATTTTGGACTTTTCTGTGCACATGACATTGGTTTCCAATCTGAAAAAAAGAACTCCTGTGTCAACTCCATTTTTTCCCTGTCTAAGTTTTTTGTTTTTGATTCATCCAAAAGAAGTTTATAGATAGAGAGCGTTATATGTGGTGCAGATTGTAAAGCGCCTTGAGTCAAATTTGTGATTTGTACTAGTGGGCTACATAAATTAAAGTGAAATGGACTTTACAATTTCAAACAAATCTTTAGTTTATGTTTAAAGTTTTCAACCATCTGTGGCAAAAAAAAACTCTCAATGACAAATAAGCGATGACAAAAAGGCATTTTTAGCTAATGAAAGAAGAAAACCTAAAATATAATGGACAACTCATCAGGGCCACAGTCCAGCATGATCATTAACAGAGGATGTTCCCCTTAAGTAGAACATGAAGTAACCCTACTGCTTCCTCTTAAGTGTAATCCAGTGATGATTGACGCCAAGGAGGTCTCTGCTGCCCACCGCGCTCGCTATTTCTGGGGAAACCTGCCGGGCATGTCAAGGTGATACACACACACACACTAATACGAGGCTGGAATTAGTTTACTTCCTGTTGATGAATCTAAAAATACAGCTTTTATTGACAGTTATGCTTTTCTTTCTGCACCTTTTTGTTTGCTGCAGACCTCTGACACCGATGGCGAATGACAAGCTGGACCTACAAGAGTGCCTCGAGCACGGCCGCACAGCCAAGGTATCCACATGCGTTTGTGTGAGTGTGTGCGCATGTTTGTCTGTGTGTATGAGTGAGTGCATTTGTATATTTATATGGTATGTAACTCTTTTACTAGTTGAACACAAAAAGGAGTTTTTGCACAAGTCTGGAAACTAAAGGCAAATGTTAAAGGTATTTTAGTTCTATGTGATGGATAGAAAACCAAGGACAAAGAGTTTTTTGTGTCAAAATTGGGTCAATACTGTTGGAAATCTCTAAAGTGGTGTAGATACGATGTATAACAGAGGCATTTTTTTTTGCCGTGGACAACTTTTGCAAAAATGTTCACATCAATAATGTCAATTTTTTCTGCATTATAGTGCTGCCACTGTAGGATTTTTCCTTTACCAGCAAGAGAAAGTGTCAGTCGGTTCTTTAAAAAGTAATCTTTTGATAACCATCACTTGAGTGTGTATGATAGAAAGTTACTGTACAAAAAGAGAATCGATTTAGGATTAAAAAAGGATGTATGTGTTTGTTTGTATCTGTCTGTGGTTGTGTGTGTTCTGGATGATAATTCCAGTTTGAGAAGTTGCGTACGATAACGACACGCTCCAACTCTGTGAAGCAGGGGAAAGATGAGCATTTCCCCGTCTACATGGACAACAAGGAGGACATCCTCTGGTGTACCGAGATGGAAAGGTACAGTGGTGGTTCTGTGTTTGTTAAGTGTCTCTACTTGTTGTGATTTGAAAAAGTAATGAATAATAATCCCGGCTGTCCTGCACATCAACATCTGTTTGTCTGGATTTCATTTGCATGTCTAATCTACTTCTGTTAGAGTGGCATTGTAATATAAATAACTTAATATAGCTGAAGTGATTAGGGGACAATTTGTTCATTTTATTTCTCTTTGCTGTTTCTGTTTTTCCAAACCCTTCCTTTATACTTTAGTTGATTTGATAATTCCTAACACAAACATACAGATATTAGGTCCTCATCTTTCAAAATTTCTAGTTATAAACTCTTCACAGTTTACAGATCGTCCACTTGCACCCTTTTCAGACATCGGATGTGTAACACTGCTGCTTCATCATTCTGTTGAAGTGATGGCATTCTGTCATTCACTCAGGATTCAACCTGAGAACAGCTGCTTTGTAACAAATGATTTAGCTGCAGCTGATAAACTGTGAGCCTGTGTGACAGCTCACCTGTCTGAAGAAACATACACAGTGTGACTTTTTGTTTGATCCTAATCAGTGCTGTCTCTGTGTCTGATATACACTGTTGCCCAAAAAGTTGGTATAAAATTATTATTTTTTGCCTCTTCTCATGGAATGATTGACAATGTGATTTATTCTTGATAGATAAAGTGTATATTTTCTCAAAACTTTATTGATATCACAATACAGGTACAATACATATCCACAATTAACTTTTACAAACTGTGTATTCGGGCTTAAACTAAATTAGGGAGTATTGAACAATAGAATTAAGGGTGTTGTTTTAGTTTTTCAACCTTGGTCATATAACAGGAAACACATATTCGATGGGATTTTATGCATTAGAATGTCCAATATTACTCTTTCAAATGTCCCTCAGTCACTAATATTGAGCATGGCCATCCCTGACACAGATCAGTGCGTTAAGACATGGTGGCATACTGTCCACCAGCTTGTTGATGGTGTCACTGGGCAGGACGTCCCACTCTTCAGTCCGATCCTGAAGTCAGAATTGGTTTCACCTGGTAACTGGGACTCAGTATGTCATCATTGCACCTGGTCAGAAGGGATTACTGATGTGTATAAATAGAAATAAAAAGAGGAATGTGTCTGAAAACAAAAATTATTCCAACTTTATAGGCGATAGTGTATTTTACACTTACATGCTTTTAAATGAATTATAATGTTACCGCTGCTGTGCCATGCATAAAGGTGCACGGCTCCCTTTTTTTTGGAGATGCTCATAAGTGTCTTTCCATTTCTTTATTCTGCAGGTGTTTAAAACAAAACAAAAAAGAAGAAGTCCAGCTCAACCAGATAGTTTAATAGCTTTTTTCCTTCTTTTTTTTTTCTCCAAAATATGACACATAATGATGACTTCTTCAAATTACATCCTCAAATTGGAGTTCTGTTTACCGTGATAGATCCAAATCAGAATACAGGAAATGCTCATGTTTGGAAAACCAGAATCAAGCTAAGTTTTTAAGTCATTTTGCTGAAACAACCTAATCAATTAATCATTTAATAAAGAAGTTACTGAACTTTATCTTAATAACCTATTGATTTTATAACTGTTTTGGCAATTCTTCACACATCATTTATACAATCCAAGTTCTGAAATAATGAAATGTCTGGTGTTTTTCAGGGTGTTTGGTTTCCCCGTCCACTATACCGACGTGTCCAACATGAGTCGTCTGGCCAGGCAAAGGCTGCTGGGACGTTCATGGAGTGTCCCCGTCATCAGGCACCTCTTCGCCCCGCTCAAGGAATACTTCGCCTGCTACTAGTCACACGCCAACTCTCTCTCTCTCACACACACACACAGACAGACACACACACTGATAACTTCAAACAGTATACAGCTTGTACATGAAGGTTGGCTGATGCAGGATGACACAGATGACCGGACGTGCATACATAAACCCACACACATACATCCACACACAGTGTAAAGGACTCTGCTTCCCTAGATTCCATGTAGTCCACTGGCTGATCTTAGTCCCCTGGTGCTACCTTGCTGACCTACACACACACAGACACACGAACGCGCAGGTGCAGGGTTTCTGTACTGTAAATCTTCATACACAAACTTCCTGTCCGACCTTGAAACTGATGTCTTCTGGCTTTACTGTGTCGTATCAGCTGGAGTTCAAACCTCCAGGGGGCGCCAAACTAACAAAGCTGCCCTGATTTTTTTTTTTTTGGTTTTTAATATATCTCTGAATACATCAACACACCAACAAATCCCTCTGTACCGTAACACTTAACTGTATTCATATGTAACGACAGTGCTGCTGGTGTAGTACAGTGCAATGAACACGAATATATATACAAAGACACATACACACACCAGTTAACGCTCGTGGTGCTGGTCAGGCAGTGATTGAGTCCAAATGGTGCCACTTTAATACAACACTTTTACAGTTTTTTGGTGCTCTTGAAGACTGAATGGTCTCTGGTTGTTTCAGTCGCTGCAGTTTTGGGTCCCTAACCGAGGTAAACCAGACAAATACAAGCGGGTGGAGGCAAAAACCAGCAAAGAGAGGTGGCCATGAATTTTTAAGATCTATTCAGTGTGCTTGAGTGTGCAGGGGATTTTCAAAAAGTAAAATAAAAAAAAAAAACTAGGGTAACAGTGCTCAGATAGATCAACACGAGGCCTTTTAATGCAACTAAATCAGATTGTAAAATTTTGTGTTTTATGAAGGTTGAGCTGCTCTGGTGGTACAAACTGTCTTACCAGTTGGGTTTACACCTCAGTGGGCCAAGATCAAGTCACCGCAAAAAGGTGTACATCTTTACCTAGTGTTGTTAGTAATGCACACAGTATGAAATAACAGAGTGCATTTTACAGGATGCCACTGCAGCTTGAGGTTAAGTGGATGGAAAAACAAAGCTGATCATGTACAACAGGCAAAATCAAAGCAAAAAAGTACACAAAATAACATAATAGATCCTAAATGTGGAAAAAAAAATAAAAGTAATGAAATATAAAATTTAGTTTGAAACAGTGCAAAATGTTTTTAAAAACTTTTAAGAGAAGCAACATCCTCACTGCTGTGTACATAATGAGTGTTTAGATTGCCCTCCAGTGGACAGAGGAACTTGTGTGCATGACACCCTCTTGTTGGGATAAAACACAGAGTCAGTGTTAGAGGTCACTGCGTTGGAAAAATTGTGAACATAATGGAGACAGACTGAAGACTGCTTTTACACTAAGCCATTCACAGGTCATTGTTATATACAGAGTGCACATATTAAAAATATAAGCTACTGCTGCCTGTATCCTTGTTGACAGGACCAACATCTACGATTATGTTTCAGTACAGCAAGCAGGAAAATCTTCATACTGTTATTTGTGTGTGGTTTCTGCAATATTAAAGGCAATCAGGTCTGATTAATGCTGTGGCCACTGTGCTGTGAAAAAAAGTGTGGACCAGCAGCCTTTTAATATTGACCAGTATTTACTGGTAGAAAAATTGGGATGTTGCTCAAATGACTGTGATGTTTATCTTAAATTAGAATAATACTGTATTTCTCCTTAGTAATTGTGTCACTTTTCCTGGCAGAGGCCAATGTGAGGCCACAGTCCTCAGCGTTGCGATGGAGGTTGGATGTTACTACTGAATTCTGCAAAATAAATAAAAATAAGTCAAATGAGCACCCGTTGGTAGGGTAGATGTCATAATACTATACCAAACTTTGAATCTTCAAAGTTATCAGTGAAAAAGGATGCTTTTTAAACCCTGCAGTGCTCATTATGTTGATGAACTGGAGGAAAGGTTCAAACTACCAACAAAACAGTTACAATATACTGTGATGATATAGCGTAGTCCATCTGTGTAGCTTGATTAACATTGACCTTGTTCAGTCAAGTTTTTCCCATTGTGAGGGTGGCACTGGTTATTCCAAAACTAGAACTTATGACTTTGGTGAATGTGTGGGCTTGTCATTCATTTAAGATCTTTTTTTTTTTAGAAATCTTTTGCTCCAACCGTTGAGGTTTAGCAGAAGACTGTATATAAATGATGGAGAAGCTTCCAAGTGACTTAAACCTTGTAATAGCCAGCAGGGGGCGACTCCTCTGGTCAGTAAGAAAAGGACTAAAACCAGAGGCTTCAAAACAGTAGTCCACAAACCAGTACGTGACTACATCCATCTTTTACGTATAGTCTATGGACTTAACTCATCTGGCAAGATTATTTCTGCCTCCAGAGCAGCGCTGCCTCTGAGAAACTAAAACACCAGTTTCATAAACTCAGTGTCGTCCTCGCAGCAACATTTAATGTACCCTCTTGCAATGCAGCTTTTCTTGTGCCTCAGCTTCAGTGGTACCTTTTTTTTGTCTGGTGAAACAGTAAAAGCCCTCCAGCAGTCATGCTCCCACCATGCTTATTAGGGATCTAAAATGTCCTCCAGTTATTGAGCTGCAGCGACATCCGCCGACACCAGAGGTAGACCTTTATTCTTTAGACACTATGCTGGTTTTCTACTTCCTACGACTGAAACAGATAGCCCTGTATAAATACCAGACACTTCTTAAGATATCACGGATACAGCTGTACCCCCTGTTTTGGGTGTTTCTCGTACCTTTTGCCCAGTGCATTATGGGATAAACTCAGTTGCTCCATGACTATTAGTCAGAATAATCAGGAAGAAAATGGCGCCATCAAGTGTAGTTGCTTTGTTTCTATTAAGATTCTAACACATGCAGACACTATGAGAAACGTCTGTGTACCAATGGACGTTTATTTAGACAGGGCTGTCTTTGGAGAAAACATTTCAGTCTGGTGCTTTTGGTCATTAGACGACCATCTTTTCCAGGAAGCCTTCCGATCCTCTGACCTTCCTCAGATACCAGCTAACAACTGGACACATGCAGTCAATATGGACACAATCTGTCTCTCTCTCACACACAAACACACACACACACACACACACTGTACATGCACAAACAGTCTTTCAAACCAACAGTTAAACCAGCAGGTTCAAAGTTTTTTTTTTTCATCATGTTTACTCTCCGTTTGTACAACCAACCTTCAGGTGCTTTTTAACTCAGCTCTTTTTTACAGTGCTCTTGCAGATGGCTCAGACACACATACACGTACATCTGCTGGAAACAAGGTGCCGACTTTTATGCTTCTCGTAATTCTTTCGCTACCAAACATGTCATCAGCACACACGCATACATGCACACACACTGTGTTCTTGCCGGCTGCCTGTTGCCATCAGGCTTCCCACGGCGCTGCTGGGTGGGACATCATCACCCTCGCGTCGCTTGGTGCTCCCAAACCCCCAAACTCCCACCGTCCTCCCCAGCTGAATCCCTTCCAACATCCCCACCCCACCCCCAGGTGCTGCATGTCAGTCAGTCAGTGTAATCTCCGATTCCATGTTAGATTAGGGAGTAATGATAATAATAATAATGGTAATAATAATTACAATAATAATCTGTTATTGTGTGTGTGTACTGTTCCAGGTTGGTGCTCAGTTCAGTTCAGTCTCAGCCTAGAGGGGAGAGAGAGAGGCTAGAGAAAGCATATATTACAGTTAGTATAGTGACTTGTTCTATTGTACCCAAGAATGCCAGAAGAAATTGTTGAACCGATGAGCTGTACAGCGCTCTCACACCAGAGATGGGTTGAAATAACACTGACTGTACTGTTGGAGTTGCTGAAGCAAAATCCCCAAATTTATACTGCTGAACCAATATGTCTGTCTCTCAGTCATCCGGTCATGGTAATCCTAGGAGCTTCAGTAGAAATCAACTGGACTTCTCTTTGAGGTTCTTGAACCAAATGACTGTGGTGGTTCACGCCTCATAAAGGGTCTTAAGCTTAAATCTTGTTGGTCCGAAAGTCATTTAAAAAACAAAAATGACAGAAAGAAAGAACAAAAAAATGCTAAACAACATCTACTTTATACACTGGACAAAAATATAAATGCAGCTTTTTTTTGGTCTTTTTGAAATTTTGAGCTGTTTAAGTGGTGACAAGTTCTCGACTGCTGATTTAATCCTAAACCGAGTTTCTGTGGCTTTAAAAGATAATGACCAGATAGAGTGACCAATCCATAGACACTCATTTAACCAGTGACTATAAAAGGCCACCTTTAAATGCAGCTTTATTCTGTCAGACAGACGGGAACGAGCTGCTGGCATGTCAGTCAGGGCCGTGACCTGAATGTCCACGACTCCACCATTTGTTGTCTGAGAAATCGTTTCCCTCACAATGTCCACCAACCTTACCGAGCCCTTCAGTAGGAGTGAGAAAACATTCCACGATCAACGACCTTATTCATTTTATGTGTCACAGATGTGTGGCACTATGTGAAGCAAATGGTGGACATGCTTGTGATTTCTGGTCTCTGGCTCCACTCTTCATCTGGTCATTATCATTTCCAAAATAATCGTACATGGTTCTTTCATGACATCCGTTCTGTGGTCGAGGTGCTCGTATTACCTGCTACTTTTATATTTTTGTTTAGTATATGTTTAGATTTTTTTTAAGTGGCAATATCAGTCTGTAGGTTCATCCCCCTACTTTAATCCTCACTGAAATATCTCAACAACTACTGGATCACCATGAAATTATGTCCAGATATCCATCGTTCTGCGAGACTGAATCTTAATGACTTTTCTTCCATCACCACGATGAAGCTCATATATCTTGAAAACTATTAAAGGGAGTTGACAAAAGTTTTGGTACAAATATACATGTTCAACCTGTCTAATAATCTGATTTATGACTACTTACTTGTGAAACATTCCCATCATCCTCAGCTGTTCTTTGAGGTTATTGCTAATTAGCTAATTTTAGTAAACTAACACACTACAATAAAATGTGAAACATGGTAAGAATAGTACCTACTAAACTTAGCATTTTACCGTAGTCATTGTGAGCATGTTGGAATGCTGAATACAGAGTGAAATATTTAATAGTTTTATCCCTGGAAAATCGCCTGAAAATGAATGTACAATGTAATGTTGAACAAAGAAAATCAAAAGAAATGATTGGTTAACTAAAAAAATGCTATAGACAAGCAAATATAGATTGTAAATTAAAGAGTTGTGGTTCAGCGCAGCAGTTTTCAGCTGTTCAGTGTTATTCCAACACTTATCTGCCTGAGAGCGCAGTACGACAAAAGCACGAGGAAAAGAACTGATATTTTTAAATGGTGGGTGACACGGTGATGATGTTTCTGTTCGCCTATCGACAGCTTTTAGGCTGAGTGATGCGCTGTTTTAAACACTGATACACTTTCAAACCAACACACACAGAACACTGTTATCAACACACAGAGCGAACGACGCTCAGAGACACATGCACAACACCTACAAATACAATGCTGTGGCGCATGCAGACACTCATCTCATGGACTAAATGAAAGATGAGCTTTTAGGAAAAGGAGGACCTGGTGGTGTTTCAAAAGGTGCTAAAATTTTATCTGAAAATAAGAAAAATATATTGTTAGGAGTATAAATCAAGTTTGTCTTTACAATGACTGTATTTAAGTTTGTCGTAGTAATGAAAAGGCACTATTATTATTTTACTCTTGTATGAATATGAACTAATTAAAAAGGCATTTTAACTTTGTACTTGAACAATGTAAGAAATGAACCGTGAATAAAAAAAAGGACTGTTTCTTGTGATTTAGCCTAAAGGCTCTGTGTTGTCTACCTGTACGTCAGATGTGTGCGTCACTTCAAAAAAATCAAGTCAAAGTCCATTTTTGTTTCTTTATAACAGCTTATTTAACTGTTTTTCAGTCTCTGTTTAAGCTTAGAAAAGCTTTCTGGCATTAGATCAACATTTTTCTCGTCACTGAATAATTCAAACTCTTGAGGTTTGGAGTTTGAAGACTCTACCAAAGTCATCATTGATTGATGAGTCAAAATTGCTGCATCCCTAATGTTAGTGTATGTCTGTGCGCTTTAACATTATGGTCCATACGATTCTATATTTTTGTTTTATTTTACTATTTACTGCAGAGTTTCCTGTGTGTTGAAGAAAGGGGACTGGAATATGTTAAGAAATTCCTCGTTTTTTATGCAGTACTGATGGACAGTCATGTCTATAAGTATCTCAATACTGTTGGAAATTGTTAAGGTCCTACTAGATTGCCAAAACCATGAGCATATTTTTCTGTTTTGGAGTTTTCAGAATTTATATAAGCAGGAAAGTCCAAAGTCGCAAGGCTCCAATTCTCCCAAACCAGACCCCTAAACAGCCATGTAAGTGCACTGCAAATACAGCTGCAGGCTACACACACATTTCATTTAGCTACCAGGATGCTGAAAACCTAAAATGTCCTGAAGCTTAGTGATGCCTTCCAACCATATGGATTAAGTTATGGCATACTGTGGTCAGTACTAGTGATGCCTAGTTCCAAATTTGTCTTGTAATTTAATGTTTAGAAAAAAAAGTGAAATAAATACCTTTGGTGGTAACTCTGAAAGTCACATCAGCTACTTATTATGACAACTAGCAGTTCAAGGTAGTTGGATAGTTTGCAGATTTTTTCTTATGAGAATTTAAATCAGGTTCTTATCACCAAGTTGATAATTCAGTCATTCACTACGTATATATACACACATGTCCATGAGTGAGGCCAGCCTAGCACTAATTGGTAGTCTTGTAGTCCTCCTATTAATTACTTCTGCTGAATTCCCATCACAGCAGCAGTCAGCCAAGCTGCCAAAGAGGACTCCCCCGTCCCCACACTGTGGCCCTTCATGCCCCATGATGTCGCCTTCAAGTGCTCATTGTAAGCTCTCGTCACTAGAAGTGCGGCATTCAAGTGCCCTGGATCGGAAATAACACCAAACTGGACTCTAGGACTAATAGGATTTATATATTTTTACTATTTAGAATGCCATCTTCAAATAGTACAGATGCTACAGCAGAACAAAGCAGATCAAATGGTGCTGATTTCCAGCTGGCATGTTGTATAGTTGTGTGGTTTGCAGATTTTTATTTTTTTTTCTTATGAGAATTTAGATCAGGTTCAGACAGAAATCCAAGAATCCCCATACGCTGTAAAGTTAAGTCACATAATATGATAATTTAAAATATGGTATGACTTTCCTGATTGTCAAGAGGGACAGCTGGAGGGTTAAAAGGTAATTACAAATCTACCCAAAGAAAAACAACCCTCCCAAAAAAACAAAGTTGACATTTATACACCAGTTTATGTCAATTATTTCACGTAAAATTTCCTGTATAAGTTATGCATAGTCTGGTATCCACATTAAATATACGGCTTTAGGCCATGAACTTAATGAATGTATTCAAAAACTACTACTAAGGATTGTTGAAAAAGTGTTCATTTAAAAGCTAAAATAAGCTACATTGCTGTACTAATAATGCAAAGAAAAACAAATACAGGTTTAATTTACAATGGCTTGGGTACACAATTTCCATTTTATTCTTTTGTACTTTCATAGATTATTATTAGTCGTTGAACACATACACATTTATATCGCCTCATCAGGTACCAACCCCCGTATGTCCGACAGCATCTAAAGGCAACATGTCTCCGGAGGCAGCAGACACGCCCCTGTCTTCAGAGCAGAGCGGACCCGTCTACTGACACATTTGCTCTCCTATTGGTCGGCATCTCCGTTGCTCTGGTCCGAGCGGCTCCTGATTGGCTGATGCCGGACCGACGGCGTAGACGAAGCATCTGCGGCTTGCGCTGTGCCAGCTGTCCTCGCGCACTCGGCTAGTGCTGGGCAACGAAGAGAAGCTCCTGCGGAGGAGGACCAGGGAACCTGCGAAGAAAGGGTAAGGAGCCAGAAAAAATGACGGAAATCAAGTTGTCAGCGTTTATTTCCCCACAAACTGACATTTGTTGACAAATATAGGTGGAATTTATCACCAGTGAGCTTCTTTAGGATTTAAATGTATGCATTAAATGTCGATAAAAAAAACCGCCACGGCTCTAATGCGCGTTATTTTTCCGATTGCTACAGTATATTAGCTAAATATCAGACATTGACGTTGTTAATTATAAAATTTTACCTGCCCAATTAGGTGTTTCTTCGTTCGTGTTTGAATGGGAATGAATGAAGCCTATTCTTTTTTCAGTGAGGGGAAAAATAATGAATTACTCATAAAGCCGGTGAAATATTGAAGACTGGCAGTGTGCGTTTTGAAATAGCATTGTGTGCGACGAAATATGGGTGAGATGCGAGTGTGTGTGTGTGTGTGTGTGTGTGTGTTTAGTTAGCGTGCCATCAGTGCAATAAGACAGTGTGCTGTGTATGAGTGTGTGTTGCCCGTTATGTAAGTCCGTTATTCGTTTATAGGTTATTCTCTGTTCAGCCAAATATATTGAGTCACAGTGATGATGAAGTGTACGGTCTGCAATCATCATGCATGCAGACCAGCCCGTTGTGTGTGTGTGTGTGTGTGTGTGTGTGTGTGTGTGTGTGTGTGTGTGTAGGTGTGTGTAGTCCATCGTCGTATTAGTGTAGCTGGGAACAAAATGTGAACAGGTGATTTTGAATCGCGGTTTTCATTCTTGTCCTTTGCTTCGAACGCAGACCTGCTCTGGTTTTTGCTGATCAGGATCTTAAGGCCTTCACATCATTTAATTTCTCCAGTTGTGCTTTAGGGAGCCTTTGACGTGCAGCACAGTGAATTGAATGCATTAGAAGGGATCCAAATTAGATGATGTAATCGTTGGCCTACACATGGTATCTACCATTAAGGATGCATCTATTCTGTTATTATCATAAATACGTCTTTTGTATTATCTGTTTGTAAAATGTTAAAACAATTACAACTTATTACATCACTATACAGTTGCTGGGTGGTGCAGTGGTTTGTATTACAGCAGATTTCTGGTCGTTTAATGTGGAGTTTTCCCTGTGTTTGCACCAGGGATGCACCAATTTATGACTCTAAATGACTTTTGGTAAGAATGTGTGTCTGTCTATAATGTACAGTGGTAGTCTAGCAACCTGTTCAGGGTGTACCCATAGGCTGTATTCTAAAAAAAAAAATGGAGGTAGTCTCTGGGTCTGAACCTAAAGCCAACGTGGAATGCATTCTTTCTAAAAGCCAGCAGGGGATGACTCCTCCAGTTGCAAAAAAATGTTTTATGATATAGAAGTCCATGAGAAAAAATCCTACTTCTCCCTTGATCTCTTACCTCAATAAACAATTCTGCTGAGTTGTTTATGGACTCAATCAATAGTTTGATGACGTTGCGATCACAACATGATTTTCATTTTTTAAAAATTTGTGATTAACAGGTTACTACCATATCACTGTATGTAGTGTCCTTGGATTCTGTAGTCGGATCCACCCCTCATTACATCATCAAAAGATCACCATGGCAACAGCCAAACCTGAGGCTTTAAAATAGAAGTCCACAAAATAACATCACGGTCGCTACATGAAGCGCTAAATTTTCAGTCAAGATAATCTCATTCCATTTTCAGCAATTCATTTCATGCCTATGAAATAGTTAGAGCAGGTAACTGTTTTAGCAAATATTTAAATTCTATTACTCCAAATACTTATTTCAAATCATACAGGTATTTAAATAGTTCTGCTAGTTTAGCAATTATTTATTATTTTCATGATGGATCTGTCAATCAGCCATTTATTTCCTTGGTTCATGAAATGTATAGAAAATTTTCTGACAAATTAATTTGTTCATGTATCATTTCGGTTCTAATTTAAAGGAGAAAACTCTTTTGTCATATTTGGGTATGGATGCATTACATGAGGGCTGCAAGGTCGTGCAGTTGGTTAGCATTGTTGCCTCGCAGCAAGAAGGTTGCCGGTTCGCGTCCCGATGGGGGCACCAGGATCTTTCTGCGTGGAGTTTGCATGTTCTCTCCGTGGTTCTCCAGGTCCAAAAACATGTTGAGGTTAATTGGTGATTCTAAATTGTCCGTAGGTGTGAATGTGAGTGTTCTTGGTTGTCTGTCTCTAAGTGTAGCCCTGTGATAGACTGGTGACCTGTCCAGGGTGTCCCCTGCCTTCACCCTGAGTCAGCTGGGATAGGCTCTAGCCTCCCCGCGACTCTAATGAGGATGGAGCAGTGTATAGATAATGGATGGATGTATCACATGAAGTCCTGGGGTTAGATTCACAACAGATAATAGACCTCTTTCATGACAGACATTCTGACTTGTCACAGGAGAGAAAGCACAAATTACTGATGGCTAAGTTCCATTACGTGTCCCAGTATGTCATGACTGCAGCTGTCATTGATACACCTGTACTTTCCTCACTGTGACAAGTCAAAATGTCTACTGAGAAAAAGGCCGAAGCATGGATTGAGTGATAAAAGACAAACAATCTGAAAGGCTTGGACATGCTTGAAACCCTGCCCCAAAAAACTAGTTTGTACAAGTCATTGTTTGACTGCGTTTGAATACAAATACTAATATCTACTCTGAATGGCCACAGTTGAAGAAAAGTTGAAGGCAAGTTGAAAAGCCTGCTGCCAGGGATGGGGGGCAAGACACAATGCATCACACAAATGGGGTTGAGGCCACACACTTGCAGACAGTCTTCCCTCGAAAGCATACATGTTGTACTCATGTATGAAAAATAATTGAAGCTGTGTGAAGACTGAGAGAGTTCAAGTTCTTATTACTCTTTCACCTCTGTACACACCTACAATTGCTGCATGAAGTGCGTGTCAGATTGTCACGTTTGCAAAGTTAAAAAAATTATTGGACAAAGCTGGAGAGGTGTGGGGGAAGGGCCTTCAGATGCTTTTCAACCATCTAACATTCACTTCAGCTGAAGCATACTGATCCTGAAAGCACCACAAATGACCCCTAGGGCTTTCACTGGTCATTTCCCCTGTCATACTAAAGTACTTTTATCAGGGTCTTAATATCTAATTATGTTTTCCCACATCCACACAGCTGGGTATGTTTGGGTGGTATAAATTCGATCGATAGTTATGTGCACACTGCACGTGTTTACTTCACATAATGTGATATTAGGTTCTTCACTAGTGGCAGGGCTAAACATGTGAAGTTTGGCCTTATGTTGGCACCAAAATGTGCAAATAAAATAAAAAAGGTTCATCCACTAAGTAACAAAATATCAGAAATCCTCCCATTACATGCAGCGTTAAAATTCTTGCCTGTAGGTGGCGTAAGAGAAAAGGTTAATGTCAAAGGTCAGGTTGAGAAACAAATACTGGGAAAATGAAAATGTTTGACTGCCTTTCACCAAAATATACAATTACAGCTTGATAAGTGTGCGTGTAGAGAGAGCCATGCCCCTAATCCTTCGAGTGATGCCCTAGTTAGTTGTGCGATCGCTGTTGTTATTGTCTGTTTATCTGTGTGTAATTCACTAATGGCTTATTCATCCATGAACCTCCAGTAGTACCCTGAACTCTTTAAACCTCACCGTGTGTGAGAAAAGGAGAGTGTGTGTTTAATGTCTATTCTTGTCTCCAAACGGCAGTAAATTTGTCTGATACACGTTTGTTCTGACTTTTTAAATAGCTCTACTTTTCACACACGGACACACACACACACACACACACACACACACACACACACAGCGCGACTCACACCTTGACAAGGTAATACAGACACACACATATATTGGCTGTCGCACACGACACACACACACCGCACACCGTCCCTCCCTGTGGCGATTACTCTTCAGATCAAGCAGGAGTCAGCAGCTGTCTACTCCTTTCTTCTCACTTACAGCATGCATCAACACACACACACTTGTATTTCCATGCCACACATGTAGCCTGCACATGCTCGGAAACAGACATCTGAGGATGTCAGCAGCTACTCTGTCAAATTTAAACTGTTTCTAAACATGCAGGCTTTTACTGAAAATAGATGAGACTTTTCCTTATCACAGTCTGCAGGTTTTAATCTTCTTTAATCTCCCTCCCTTTTTGTTTCTGTCGTGCATCACGTTTGTAAGATTTACACTTAAGGATGGATTCTGGGTCACAGTATTCATATATTGTTCCTATGTTTGTATTTGGTCTACAATGTTGATTCCATCTTTGTTTTTTTAGATGTTATTAGAGATGCTCTTAAGTTTTTATATTTAAATAATGGCTGCTTTTAAAGCTTAAAATGTTTTTTTCTTTAACCTGTGTATATTCCTACTAATATTTATGTATTTTCCTAAATGATGCCTACAATATTAGTGTGCAGTTTTTGTAGGAAGCAGTGAAGTAGCTGTGTTTGGTATGACTGCGTTGTCGTGACTCTGTTTCTGTGTGACATTGTCACGATGTGACATTGAGAGTCTGAACTAAGTCTGCCGGCTGCTCCTCATTCATTATTAATTAACGCCCTCATTAAAAAACTGTCTGCATGGAGAGAGGAAAAAAAATTTGGGTGTGTCTGCTGTGTACATGTGTGTTAACTAGCGTGCATAAGGTGTTTGTGTGTGTGGAAACTTAGTGTGTGCATGTGCATCTAAGTGTGTGTGTGCGATTGCTGAGGCAGCTGGTCCCAGGGTGTGTGTGAAATGCTGCCTGGTGTGTGACTTTGTGTGTGTGTGTGTCCGTCTCTGCTGTACCTGCTATGACACAGCAGAATTCAAACATGCGCGCACGCACACACACACACACACACACACACACACACACACACACACACACACACACTGTAGACCTGGACTGAAGAGGTCTAAAATAGATGTGTGTTTTCTGCTTGCTGGTCTTTGGAGATGGGATTTTGGATACAGTTGGTGAGGCCACTACAGATGATTTGTCAGACTAAAAACTCATTGTTTCCTGTTGATTTCTCCTTCTGTCCACACAAGGCCAGAATATTTCACGTTTAAATGTGAAGGCATCAGTGTCATTTCTTTGTGTATGAAATAAGGAAAGCAGCTTTTTAGATTTCCTTTTCATACACTAAGGACTTTGGTATACTGAGCGACTTTAACGTAATAATAGGAACACTGACCAATGGCTGCTTCTTGTTATCACATTGAATCATGTCACATCACAGCTCCTCACTGCATTTTATGTCCTATTAAATCCCTACCGTCACCGTTGTCTTATGTCTCTTTACGCAGCCCCATGTTCTGTCTCAAAAGTCTCTATTTCTTACAAAAAAAAACATAAATGAAGGACACAAAACATCTTTAGCAAGAACAAAAATTTGTTGAAAACAAGCACAAACCTGCAAGGTGGAGCGGTGGTTAGCATTGTTACCTCGCAGTAAGAAGATCGCTGGTTTGCATCCCGGTGAGGACACCCAGGATCTTTCTGTGTGGAGTTTGCATGTTCTCCCTATGCAGTGTGTGTTCTCTCCAGGTTCTCCAGCTTCCCCCCACAAGGTCCAAAAACATGTTGAGGTTAATTGGTGATTCTAAATTGTCCATAGGCGTGAATGTGAGTGTGCTTGGTTGTCTGTTTCTAAGTGTAGCCCTGTGATAGACTGGTGACCTGTCCAGGGTGTCCCCTGACTTCGCCTTAAGTCAGCTGGGATAGGCTCCAGCCTCCCCCGCGACCCTAGTGAGGATTAAGTAGTGTATAGATAATGGATGGATGGAAGCACAAACCAGGTGTCTGAAAATTGAAATAGTAGGCAGTGAGACAGGACAACTGTTTCTGACGCTGATTGGAGACTGCTGGTGTTGTATACACATATGGGTAAATGGGTCGAACACAAGCCAGTTGTCCCCATAGGGCCAAAAAAGTATACCCATTTTATATCTATCTGTCACAAAGTGTGGATGAGAGCCAAGACAGTCAAACAAATAAGAAACAACACAGACAGCATAATGAAACCTAAACGCTGTATGTCAGCTTGGTATGTCAAGGCCCTGAAAAGTCAATGTCCTCTTTCATTCAGCTCTCACTGTGATTACACATTTCTCACCGTAGTTCATCACACTCACACACACAGTCAAGTCAGCTCTGAGTTTGGCCGTACAAAGTAGACCTGCAGTGATAAGATTGGAACAAAATTAACCCGCAAACACTTTGATAATCCATTAGTCATTAATTTTTTCCAGAAAAATGTCAAATAGTTTACGAGTTCCAGCTTCTCAGGATGTGAAAATGTGCTGCTTTTTCGTTGTTTATGATGGTAGACTGAAGTTTTTGGGTTTTAGACTGTTGGTTGATTAAAACAAGCACTTCAAATACATCATCAAACACCAAATTTATTGTAATGTGCCCACTCACATATAGTCACACTGGGGCTCAACAATTATTGACAGATCTAAATGGCACTTTGAAGCAATGCAATTATCAAATTGCAAAGGCTGCAATTTAGGATATACATTGTGCAGTGTGTCTGACTCAGAGTGTAGGCTGTTTTATCAGGGGTTTTACAAATTCACAACGTCCTCCTTGTGTGACAGTCACACTTTTGATGGTGTTTTATGTAGTAATGTTTCATCATGTGTTTTGAATCTACTATACAGTGAGCACTGAACTGAAGCTTGACTTTTAAATTTTTTTGTGCAAATTTAATCACAATATATGTCACAAAAATTGCAATTACATATTTTCCCTAAATTGTTCAGCTCTTGTTCACACTCAAAGCCTCAAGAATTAAATGCAAACGTTGGCAGAACACCCTCATGCCGGGTCATGTTTGCAAATGAGAGCTGGTTCTCAAACATTTTACCTGGTAAAATAAAGGTCAAATAAATAAAATGCAGAAGGTGGTACACTCTCTTTAGATGACCCACCAAGCTGCTCGTTGAGCTGTGACATGCAAACTGCTGTATCCAAAGTTTACACTTTTTGGCTTTCTATTTTTAACAAATGCAGCGACATGAACAACTTCTTTGAGATGGTGTGAATTACTTTGGAGTCAGCGCAGACTAAACATTTAACAAATGTGAGAGAAGTTAGACCAAGCAGCCTCCATTTCTCTGGGCCAGTTCTAAGTTCTGCAAACGTGGGGTGTTCACCGGTAGTATGATCCTCTTCTTGGCTGGATGAGAGCATATCGACCCACCAATTGACCAGGAGGATACAGCCCTAATTTTAACACAGTTAAGCAGTAGTGTCTTGATTTCAGTCAATCAAGTGAAATTCCCTTAAAGGAAAATATAGATACAGAAACCATTTGATGTTGTTTTGTATAAGTACAAATCTAAGCTTTTTTTATGGCTTCTGAAAACATTTTAAGTCACCAGAATTCAAGAGTACAGCTGAAAAATGTTTGATTGTTGTAGAATATAGCAGAAACGATGACTGTGACCTCCAGTTGGCACTATGATTTCTGTATTCCTTTCCCTTGAAGGGCTGGGGGCCTTACTGTGTGAGTATTAAAGGTGTCCCTGTCTAGAATGTCATTTATATCGACTGATTTTAATTTCCTTTGGATTTACAGTCCTCACATACATACAAAGCCTGCAGTGTCCAGTGCAGCGGTCTGTTTAGTCAGCGTTCTCATTCCCACACACACAGTCAGTCATCTGTGTGGGTTTGGACAGAGCTGACTGGAACACAGTGACAACAGCAGTCTCAGCCCTTTAAATATCAGTTATATAGGCCAGACTTAGATGTAGACATCACTGTCTCTCAGTTCATATCAGGCTCTCTTCGCAATTTCTTTATCTGTCCTTGTCACTCATTTTCCTTAATTTTGTATGAAAACCTTGTTTAAATGGAAAAATTACAAACTATCACTAAAATGAACTATTTTAACATGCAGGAATAGGACAAAACCGTTTGAACAGACACTGCATTGCATACCGTACGTTCAGTAAACGGAAGTGACTGATCACTATCATTCACTTCATTTGCAGTCATTTTGAATCAGGTTTGGGTCTGCCATTTTTATTTGGAGATTTAATATCAGGAGTCTACACCAAAAGCACTGATTTTAATAAAATTGGCAGGTTGTATTTACCGTGTGAGAGAGTCTGTGAATGATTCAGAAGCAAATTTTTATATTAGAAGCTAAAAAGCCAGCAGAGCTCTATCAGATTGGGCAATAGGCCCGCTGGAACTGTAATCCTCCTCTTTGTCCAGTATGTTGTCAGTTTCTATTGGATTTACTGTGAGTTGGTGGCTGAGCAGTAGCTCTCACATCCAAGTTAAAGCTGTCATATCTTTTGAAAACAGAACCAGATATACATTTTCATGGAACTGACGCACAATCTTACTGTTAGTGACATTTACAATTAACTTGGTGGATCAATGAATGTAATAAATCCGTCTGAAGAAGTTCTTTAGTGAGGGTCATTTGGTTTCCTGGAGTTAAAGGTGACATCTGCATAAACCTAATTCGGTCCAATCATCAGTTCACAACTCAAACTATAGTAGTTGCAGAACAATTCGTAGTAAGATGGAAATGAACTGTAGCAAATAGAACAAGTCAACAGGAAAACAAATGTAGAAAGTGCTCAAAAAGTGCATAAAAAGTTTTAACTATCCACCACATGTATCCATCCATTCATCCATCCATCCATTAGTTATGCCAGCTTTATCCTGTCGAAGGTTGTGGGGGCTGGAGCCTATCCCAGCTGACATTGGGCAGGAGGCAGGGTACATCCTTGACAGGTCACCAGTCCATCACTGGGCTAACACTAAGAGACAGACAACCATGCACACTCACACCTACAGCCAACCTTCAGTGTGTCTCTGGTGTGTGGCAGGAACAACAAAGAAAACAACTCTGTTACACTGACTGGTGTGATGGGGGCACCACAGTTAAAGGTCACAAGGTCAGACAGACGTCGCCATATAATGACCTGCTAGGATCTGTGTGTGTGCGCGCGCGTGTGTGTGTGTGTGTGTGTGTGTGTGTGTGTGTGTGGGGAGTGTTTGTGTATAGCTTTTTTCCACTGAAAGCACTCCAGTCCCCATCTCCTGGGAAACCAATCTTTTATTCTGGCTGCCAGGCCTTTAGGGCACTGCTTTCCATACAGCACGCCCCTCCACCACCATGTTTATCACGATCACTTTATTTTTCATCTCTGCACAATCATCCACTTCTCTTCTTCTTGTATCAGTGAGCTAGTCTCTTTCTGTGGCCATCCTTGTTTCTCATGCTTCTCTTTTTTTAAGTTCTCTTTCTGTTTTTCATCCCTTCTTCTGCCCTCAATCTTCTCTGAAATCAAATGGGGTCTGACCTGATCCCAAATCATTTAAACTCAATGCTCTAGCAGTAGGCTTTTTTGTATGGCTTAAAGCAAAGCTAGATAGTATAAATATTTTTCTTAGAAGTTGCTATTTTATTGTCTCTTCTTTATATATATTTTAGACTTCCATACGTGTGTTTAGAGCAATAACTTTTGTTGCCACTGAGTTTCACTGCTCTTCATATACTGTTTATTACCTAAAAAGTAAGATAACCAACAGGAAAACCAAAAGCTACTGTATTCCTTTGAGAGTGAATCTCTGCTCAACCTTTCTCCATCACTTCGGGCTCATTCTAGTCTCATCTGATTGGGGTACAAGTTTTAGCCTCAAGATTTTTTCTCTCCTCATTATTCTGTTCACTGTTCTCTTTCTGCCCCTGCTGCTCCCCTCATCTCCCCTCTCCTTCCTCTCTCTATTCTCCTCCATCTCTTTGAGTTGATGCTGTGTGACTGTGAGGCTATTGTTTCCCGCCATCAAACACATTGCATACAGCCATCCATGCAGAATACACACAGAGAGATGTTTGTAGAGGAACCTCTCAGTTTGTTGATTCTATTAGGTTTACTCAAGCTGCCTTCTTAATGATGATCTAAAAGTATCACACATTTGAGCAATACATTGTTAAACTTGTGTGGCAGAAAAACACGAATTTATACAAATTCATACGTTTGCTATGTGTCACATTCATTTAGAATATATTTTATTTTGTGTAGGAGTTTGGAGGTGAAGCTGAAATCTAGCTTTCAGGCCGCTAATGGGATATTATACGTATCCTTTTAGGTAAAAAGCAAAACAACAGAAACTGTACTCTCAGAACCCCTATTAGCAAGGCCCATCTTTACGACTGCAATTTCTAAAATGTGTAAACCTATTGAAAATTCAACCAAGGAATCTTACATTGAAAAGGATTCTACAAAACACTCAAAGTGGGTACTACGTGTACTGTAACACAACCTGAAATTACCATAGCCCAAAGTAATCATTATGCACATAATGACCACCAGGCATTCATTCTGAAAAATGCTCATGTAGCAGAAATTCCTAAAATTGGGTTAATTAGTTTGTTTGCGTCTCTTAACCAGAGGCCCTTTGAGATCATTAAAAATCCACCTTACTTTATATATTTATAGGAAGAAGGGCTGCAACTGACAATAGCATTTCTAATATGATCCCTTAACCTACTGATGATTTTGTGATGAAAATGTCCAAAAAAGTTTCTGAAGGTCAAGCTGATGTCTTCAAATGGCTTGTTTTGTCTGAGCAGTATACTTTTTTTAATATCAAATCAAGGAAAAGCAAAAAAAATCTCACAATAGAAAATCTGGAACACGGAAATGTTGATATTTCTTGGCAAAAATACTTCATCCATTATAAAAATGTTGTTTTTGATAGTTACTAGGTCTATCAGCTAATTAATTAATTGACATAATTTCAGATCTGGACAGATACAATACAAATGCTTCTGCTAATCTTTAGTGTGGACACTGCAATGCTGTTTCATTTTAAACCAGTTATGTTCCTATATATAAATGAACATATATATTCAGTTCATAAAGCTAGTCAGGCAAGTTCGTTAGTTGCTGAGTAAGCAGTTACACTTTGTACTTTAGGAAACCTCTGCTCTTCATCTGTCTTTGCAGAACAGAATCTGCGATATTCTCTCACATACTGTAATAGATTTGTGAATTATAGATCCACCACTTAATATTTCATGGACCAAGCTGACTCTCTAAAAGCTTGAGGGAAGTTTTCTGTCTGCCGAGACAAAAAGACGGAATGTGTCAGAAACTGTAATTTGTAACTCAGCACGAACCATGAGATACATAGATTAGTAGTTACCTCTAATTATGGATGATTTGTCCCCTTGTGCTGTGAGCAATCAGAGGCAGCATTGTAACAGTTTGTTTTTAAAGTGGAAGGCTTTTTGTTAGAAAGAAAGAAAGAAAGAAAGAAAGAAAGAAAGAAAGAAAGAAAGAAAGAAATAAAGAAAGAAGTTTCAATTGAAATCCTACAACATCTAAGCCTTTGGACTTGCTTTTTAAGCCACCAATATGCTAATCATTGTGTTGTTTATCATTTTGCATTCACTCTTGTTGCCAGAGGCTTTAGATTTGTTGTGGAAGGGCTATGCAATAGATTCCTGCAGCTGAATAGACTGGAACAAGGCCAGGGTTTGACTGTAGTTGTGTTCTTTTGACATTGTTAGATTAAAAACAACGAATAAAATTAAAAACAACAACAACAAAAAAACGTAAAGAAAGTATTTTCCAGTATGCTAAGGACTTGGCTAACCTCTAAAACAAGATTTAGATTCCTTGGTTCACTGTAGCCTTTTTTTCTCTTGCAGGACTATGGCTGCTAACATGGGGTCCATGCGTATCCTCATCAAGGGAGGGAAGGTGGTCAATGATGACTTCACCCAGGAAGCAGATGTCTATATTGAGAATGGCATCATACAGCAGGTAAACCACACTTACACACACTCTCTTACACATGCACTTACAAATTTTTGCGCACGTCATACATAAAAAAAATTAAAACTGTATTAATCTCACATTTTTCACGCACACTTTGACCCACATATCATCACTGTCCAGTGTCTCCCCAGCTGTTACTGTGACTCACATTTCACAATAATACAGTATGAAGAGAATTAACCACCCAGTGAACTCTGTGGCTCTCCACGGTAATAGTGAACACTATAATTAGCTCACAGAATGTTGTCATGGTGATAAGCATCAGAAAAGTCTCAGAAATCTGGAAAGCTCAGCTCTACTCCTACTAACACACTCCACTGCCATGGCTCCATGTTAGCTTTTTGGTGCAATTTTGTCAATGCTTGCAACAGTATTGCTGATAGGTTGATATAACAAGGTGCTAAAGTTAGAAATGGATAGTTCAAAATCGTGATTTCGTAACAGTAAAATTAACAAATTACAACAAGAGCAATTTAGGATGTACATTATGCAGTGTGTCTGACCTGGGATTTCAACAGTTTTATCAGTGTTTTAGAAATGCATCCCATCCTCTTTGTGTGATAGTTGTGCTTTCTTTTGATGGTGTCTTGTGGGAATGCTCCTTCAAATGTGCCCAAATCTGTTAAAAATATATATGGAGGATTTTTGCAATATTTAAAGAACATAAATACACGTGCATACCGTTTCTTGTTTCTCCAAGTTTACTCAATTTTGCATTTATTTTATATGGCATAATGTAGGTGAATAATGAATAAAGTGAATGAATAGAATGCTGCAGTGCAAAGTAAAGTGCAAATGCAAGGTAAAGTGAAGTAAGTAACAGCTGTGTAACATATAGTGTGGAGTAATCAAATTGGGACCCTTAGTAATGAGAATAAATGTAGAAACATGAAGAGTCACAGTGTTGCGGTTATCTCACATAGCTTGCGGAAGTTGTCAATGCTGAACAATCCTGATGTTAAGCAAGTATAATTAAAGTTAATTAATGCTTTTCACGTGCCTGCAAGGGTGTAAATGTGTTGTTTTATGATCTACCCAAGTCTGAAGAAGCCCTGTGTGTTTGTCTGTGTTTAATGTGAGCTCCATTGTGACCGTCTGAGTAGCAGACTGATGCGTACCAATTGTAGTGTGAGTAGGACCGCATCCATTTTCAAATCTGCATTGGTCTTAGGATCCCATGTCCTTTACTTTGTTTGTTTAGTTTGGCTGCTGAGGCTGATTAGAATTTCATTAGTTTTCCAGGTATCTGATCATGAACCAAAGTACCCTACAAATCTAAAGTCTGACCCGAGTTAAAAACTCATCAGATTGATTACATTCCTGAGGAGAATTTTAGTAAGTGTATCAAATTTCATGCCAGTCCATCCAATAGTTGGGACAGTAAAGAAATGGCAGGATGGTCACCACAGTAATTAGAATTCATCCTCTGGGGAGCATAAAACGTCTGTGCAAAATTTCATAACAATCCATTGAATTCTACTTGAGATATTTTAGGTTGGACAAAGTGATGGACTGACTTCCCAACTAAATGACAGTTTCATGCTTGGAGAGACACAGCCAGCCAGGATAAAAGTCAGAGTTTAGTACTCACTCTGATAGTGGTATAAAGTACTAAAATACTAAATCTTAAACTCCTGTCTAAATAAAAGAACCCTTGATTTATGTAGTTAATAAAAATAACCATCGATGGACTACATTAAAGGTTGGCCCAAATACTAATGTCCTTATCATTAATATTTTGTGGTTTAGATGCATGTTTAAGGGACCAAACACATGTTGATAAAGTTGAGTAATTTGTGTGTTTGTGTTCTTTGTGGCAGGTTGGAAAGGAACTGATGATACCAGGTGGGGCTAAGGTGATTGACGCCTCTGGAAAGCTGGTGTTACCGGGCGGAATAGACACCAGTGTGCATCTGCAGCAGACATTTATGAATGCCGCCATCCAGGATGACTTCTACAGTGGGACCAAGGTACACACAAACACACACACACACACACACACACATACACACAGGACACAGGACACAGGCAGGCAGGGCTTTGCTATGACTCGGCTCGTCAGCATGCCTGTCATTAAACACATTTAGAGACCGGAGACAGCTGTCATACTCAGGCATACTTTCTCTCTTACTTTGTCTGGCTTGTCTATAGTCAAATATTCACCCCTGCTTTCAGCTTCATTTGTTCATCAAGACTAATGACCGCATGTGTTCTCACACTGCTGCTTTAGGAAACAAACAGCTGTCGGTGGTTTCTGGTTTAAAGCAAACACTTCTTTTTTACATACACACAAACTTAGCTGTTCAGTTTTCAATTGCACTGGGTTTGTTGTTTCGTTTCCTGTGAATGCATGTTTTCCACTGATTCACTGAGACTCAGAGGAGAGAAGATGATTTAATAACTAGCAGAATCCAAAAGAGGGCGTGTATTTGTTGAATGCAGCGGTATGCATGTTTTGGAAGATCCTCAGTCCTGGACATCAGCTGGGTGTATAAAAAGTATTGCAGTCGCCATACATATTGAAACCTAGGTGCAACGGTAAAGCAAATGGGAATTGAAGTCCATCAATTTAAGCATTTGGGAGCAACACTCAAAGTTAATTGCATGGTCACTATCTAGTAATTTATATCACACATTTGCATCATATATTGAAACGACCTTCCATTTGTGATAGTACTTATTTTTCTCCATACACGTATTCACCTAGCTTGGTATATTTGCTGTATTTCTGTTCAGACCAGTTGCTAACCTCCAGACTGGAGGAGATCTGCAGCACGTCTTGTATCTTTCATCTTTGAAACACTGCAAGTGTTTTGAAAGATTTTGTTGAAATTAATATTAACTGCAGTGAACTTGCATTGCTATAGCTTAGTGAAATGAGGCCTGAGTTCAGTGCGATGCCAACTGAACTGTGGTGAGAGGAATTTGGGGAGGATTGAATCATCCGTATGCCAGCTTTCCCCCAGCAACCCCCCCAGCCATCAACCCTACCCACTGCCCTCGCTGCCATGACAACTAACCCCCGCTCTTATTGTGGAAATTTCTGTGTGTGAGTATGTGCACACATAGCCATGGTAGTATTATGTGGTCCCTATGGTGACTGTGTTACCGCAGCAACGGCTCATGTGCAATTGTGATGTACCCCAAAACTATTTCCCTCCACATCCTCTTCCCTCCCTCCCACTGTTTTGTAACAGTCTGCTCCCTCCTCTACTTTCCTTCCTTCCTCTTCTCCAGCCTCCCCACTATTCCTTTGCTTTTCCTTCTTCCTCCTCACGCCTTCATCCTCTCTACTGACCAGCTGTTGGAGGGCAATATACTGTATGTAACAGTGCAAAGTAGAAAGAGCGATCATGCAGCATGGATTGAAATTATCTGTTCATATATACCTTTGAGCATCTTGCTAAAGATTTTGTGCTCAGATGTTTAATTATTTTGTCTTTACATTTGACACTGACCAATCTAGGATACACACACTGACAAATAATCTCCTTTGGAAAAACAATTCTAGACTTTGCATGGAATTTGAATAGGTCCAAATAATGCAAAATCCTGTTTTTTAATTATTTAAAAAAAAAAAAAACATAATTACATGCCCCCAGTGCGTCTAGAGACCTGCAAACTATGAGAAAAGAACATACTTCCATTACTTTACTTTCTCCACAGATCAGAATGTTTAAACCAAGTGTCCTGGTGTGATGTCACAACAGCGATACAGATATCCAAGCGATACAGAGAGAGATCTCCCTGCGGCCCTCCTCTTTAAAGAAGTGTGGGCAGCTGCAGCTCATTTGCATTTAAAGCTATAGTCACTGGAACAGGACTAAAAACAGCGGTATTGTAGGCACAGCAGAATCAACTATCTGCCAGCATGTAAGCCTTGGATTCATTCGTTAAAAAGAGGTATAATAGGGACTTTTAAAAGGTTAATAAAATTCCATGTTTCACTCTTGAAATGCTTATTTAAACATCCTCAAAAGATGTACGGTCTAATTAAGGACAATAGGGCTTGATTTTAGCTAGACACGTCATTTTTGAATCGTATTACCTGCAGTGTATTGTACGTGTATACAAATCTCAGTGGAAGAAGTGTTCTAAAAGATTTATGTAGTTAGTAATTAAAGGTATTTATTTTAGCTTCTTCGACATCAGGCTGAACTGTATAACGTAATTAGTTTGTTAATTTATCTGTAAGGATGCCGTTAAAAACTACAAACTTGTAAAAGCTGAACAAACAGCCAGTTATGTCAGGGCTAGGTACATTACATCACCTGAATAACACTGTGTTACATTTATATTTTATTGCTGATGCATTACAGGTTTGAACAGCTTAGGCAACTTTAACTACCACCTAAAAGCATCATAGCACAACATTTATTACTACAGTATGTACTATTAAATAATAACAGAATAAATTATACTGTACTTAAGTGTGATCTGCTCCTACTGTTACCCACATCCACTCTTTACAGTGCACCACTGACTAATCGCATCCATCAAATTAGAACTTCATTTCATAAAGAACCTCACATTATGCCAGAGCAGTATCCATCCCAGCAGGCACTACAGAGATCATTTTAATGTCTGTGCAGGCTGAAAAGACGATGAAGAGGAGGGTGGGGTTGGGTGGGATGAGGGATGGCAGGATGGAAGAACGTGAGGTGTTCAGCTGTAGTGTGAAGTATGAGTGGTGCTGATAGAGGCTGATCAGAGAGCTGCAGTGGTAATCTGTCTGACACCGATAGCCTCGCTCAGAGTCTGACATACAGGGACCCTTTCATCCTCTCAGATCAGACATGTCTCACTCACACTCAGAGTCTCTCCCCCCTTTCTCCCCCACTTTGACAGTAGATGGGGCTTAATATACTCACGTGATCCGATGTCTGTGGGCTTACTGGGTTTTTGGGGAGCAGTTGGTTAATGAACTAAGATTACTTCCCCTCACAAATAATCTCTTATATTTTTCAGTTAATCAGCTAGTCCGTTAAACTTTGAAAAATGTGTGATACAATAATGCTGAAGCGAATGTTTTATATTAATATTGATTATCTTCCAGATATGCTCCTAACTAATCAAGTAATAGTTTGGTCATTAAAATAAAGACGTTTGAACTAGTTTTGATTACTCTGCTATCATTATAGTTAGTAGTACAGCTGATAACTCAACTGTTAAGTTGTTATTACTTTAGTACCCTCAAATTGTCCAATGTCCAATCCCAATTTTTTTTACTTCATATGTTGGTACCTTCATGATCTACTGCCATGCCAACACACAGACAGATGTACGTTTCCACTCTCTCTCTCCCCTTCATCTTCCCCCCTCCTCTGTATCTGTATTACTTTCTCTTCAGGGAATTATCTTCACAGCAGGGGTCGGGGGTCTTTAATAGAGTCGGGGATTCATGTAAAACACTGTTTGGGGTTTATGTGTCACCTTCGACTTTGGCTTTGCTCTCAGTAATATGTTGAAAGTACCAAAGGGTGAAGTATGTTGGGATGACAAGAGAGACTTTAGATTAAAATCGTGTAGATTAAGCTATGTTGTTGTGCCTTGTAACAGACTAAACACACAATCTGCTCTTCCCCCTGCTGTTGTGTGTTTAGAAAGTGTTATGTTACACTGCCCTCTATCTGAATTATTATTATAATATTAGTCTGTGTTCTTTCAGCTTTTTCTAATAATTTTAAAATAATCCACTTGCTTAAATAACCATCACAGCGCTGTAAACATTGCAAAATACAAAATTTCCTTTATCACAACATCTAATTGTCTGTCTCTAACTGTAGCCCTGTGATAGACTGGCGACCTGTCCAGGGTGTCCCCTGCCTTCGCCCTAAGTCGGCTGGGATAGGCTCCAGCCCCCCATGACCCTAGTGAGGATTAAGCGGTGTATAGATAATGGATGGATGGATGGACAACATCTAATTGGTTCACTTCTCTAAAAAGCATAGAAAAAGGAAATGTAATTCTTTCACGTCAGAATTCTCATGCCTCATTTACCCAGAGTGGGCTAGAAAGCAAAATGTTTGTGTATGATTCTGTTGATTCTGTTTTCCAATGGAAAATTTTGTTCCTTTAACATCTTAATCCCTGATTTTCCCACCTGAATGGAAATATTACATACAAGGTGTGTCAGAAAAGTTCCAGGACTGGTGTCACAAAAGATGTATTTCAAACCCAAACTACAAACTACGAGTTTTACCCCTCAGACGATCAACCAGTGCGTCTACAAAGAGATCCTTCGTTCAGTGCGCAAGAAGAGGTGAGAGTTGTGGCAGGACAAGTCGTGGCTGCTTCACCATGACAATGCGCCTGCTCACAATGCCCTGAGCACCCGACAGTTCCTGGCTGAGAAGAACATCGCCGTGCTGGAGCAACCTCCCTACTCACCCCACCTGGCTCTGTGGGATTTTTTCTTCTTCCCCAAGCTCAAGGGGGTCATCAAGGGGACCCGATTTAAAGACATGGACGACATCAAGATGGCTGTGACGACAGAGCTGAGGAGGATCCCGGAAGAATCTATCCAGGAGTGCATGGCAGCGTGGCAGAGAAGGCTGGGAAAGTGTGTTAGACCCCAGGAGGATTACTTCAAAGGGGAAAACGTGTAGTTTGTAGTTTGGATTTAAAATATCTTTTGGGACACCAGTCCTGAAATGTTTCTGACACACCTCGTACATATTATGTGTCTGATTCACTGAAACTGCATGATGTTAGAACCCAAGTCCTCTGTATTCATTGTACCATTGCAAAAAAAACACAAAACTCTAATGCTTTCCTACAATAATTTTATGATATCTTCCTTTAATTTGATGCTTTTGATGTCTTTGTTCAGTTTAGGGTGTTGTCTCTAGCAAGTTTACAAAGCCTGTGTAATCTGTGTAATGACAGAAATGGGTTACAGACTTTAAGATGGAAGTTTTTTTGTAAACTGTCTGAAACATTTTGAAGGATGCTTATTTTTTAGAAGCTTTGCGCTGGACCTAGTTAGACTTCTTACTTCGGTATATCTTCTGACATTTTTATTCTGCTCAGCACAGACTACCCCAGGATAATACATATCTTCGGAGCAGCACAGACTGACCGTGTGTTATGTGCAATAATGGATGATTTGGTATTTCTTCATTCTCCAGAGCAGATTTGTAATTTAAAACAGTCTAAAATTAGATGTTTCTGCTGTGACTGTAGTTGCAGATGTTGGGCAACATGAAAAACATTTCAATTTTCAGACAGCTGTTTTATTCCAGCCTGAGAGAGGAAAGTCTAATACTGCCCCTGAAACCCTCGCACTGATATAAATGCACAGTTACAGTGCATATATCAGCTGCAGTATACATGGAGGTTGATGAAAGACTGAAAAGCAGCTTTCTTTTTTCCCCTTCTCCCTGCATTTCCTCGCTTTTCAGTTTTTCTCTGCCTTTTTTGCTTCTCTCTCTCTATCCTTTTTAAAAGAAGTGGACAGGCAGTAAATTTTAATTTGGGCCATGCAGACGGACAGCCTAAATCCCACAATCCCCAGCTGTGCCCATGTCCCTTGATCTCTCACACACGCACTCCCACTTGTGTAGTGACAGTGATGAATGACACTACACCCCTCTTGCACGCACATATGCAGACACCTTAAGTGCTGACGCTGCAGATGATTCGGACTGGTTTCTATGGTAATGGGAAACCTACCAGCTCATTGGCTGGTGAAGCTGCCATGCAAAAACAGATGACCCCACCTCTGTCTGCGACACGTCTGGAGTCTGGAGGAATGGCTCCACGCTGACGCAGAAATATTACCATTTAGTTACTTTTCATTCAGGTTAAGTTGTAGAAATGGCAACGATTTAATGTTGTTTTGGTTGTGAACTGCTGTTTTGTTTTTTTATTGTAACTCAACTGAGCTGAAAATGAAGGAAGTCGTGCAAGAAGGTGATGTTTTCACACTCCACCTTTTCATTTCCTATTTCATATATGAAATCGTGCATTTTCCTATCACTCCTTAGTACAATATCCCTGTTAGAGGATATTGAATGGATGATTGTCAGTGCAATTTTGGATGGCGTGAGCAGGAGGAGGAGGAAAAGAATGGAGTCTTGCGACAGGCATGGTTGAACAGTATCTGTTGTCATGGTTACATATAAGTGCATCTACAATTCAGTCAGCTGAGACAAGTCACTGCACACCTCTCCCTTCGCTTCATCAATTTTCTAGCCTGTCACCCTTTTCCTCTCCCTTTCCTTCTTGGTGTGTCTGACTTTCCCTTATCTCTACCCACTCCCTCTTTTCGTCAGCAATTTCATGTTATCTTTTTCTCCTCCTTTTCTTATTTCCTCTTTTTTCTTCTCCACTTTGCTGCTGCTATGGAGCTGCTGGAAAAAATAAGCACCAAATTCTGAGAGAATAATTTTTGTTTTAGCAAGTTCTTGTGTGCGATTTCCAAATATCTAGGATTTGGATTTTGTAAAATTTATGTAAGCCTGAGATGTTCCTATAGAGTGGCAAATCCACGATAATAGTACTGAACAATGACATTTACACTGAGAACAATATTAAAAAGAAAATAAAGCTCTAGTTACAAGCTCTAAGTTTTATCTACCCTTAACTGCAATGTTTTGACTTCAACTTAAATGCTGTGTATGTGAATCAATTAGTACTGTCACTGAATAGAGGTCTATATAATGATGAGACAACAGCTGATAGGAAAGGATCATTGTGTCCACACAAACAGAGTCTTTGTGCTTTACAGTGGAATCATTGTCCTTTTTTTAATCAGTCTCTCTTGTCCCTTATCCTCCCTTCCCTTCCACTCCCCTTCCATCCTCTAACTCACCCCTTGTCACCCTCTCACCTCACCCAGGCGGCTCTGATGGGTGGTACCACCATGGTGATAGGTCTAGCCCTGCCTGAACAACACTGCTCCCTGCTGGACGCCTACGAACAGTGTCGAGCTCTGGCTGATGCCAAGGCCTGCTGCGACTACGCTCTGCATGTTGGTGTGACCTGGTGGGGCCCAAAGGTAGGAACCAAACAGGGGTCAAAATGTACCATGTCGATGACCAATCTGGAAACACTTTGGAAACAAAAATCATTCTTTGCTTTTTCACTCTTCAAGCTTTTATTCTTGCTGAATGAATAATAAAGCAACCAAACCTTTTTCGTTTATGGGTGAAATGTGTAATGACCTAGATTAAACCTTACAGGAACTGGGTTAACACACATGCTCAGTGGGCACATTAGGCCGATTCTATGAGTCAACGTTCCCTATTCTGCCTTTGGCTTTAATGTCTACTATATCATCTGCTAACTTGTGCACGTGCCACATCTTATTGCATATAGTAATGTTGAATGCCGGCTTCTTTGCAACGTAGCAGAGCTGCAACTAAGGATTATATGCATTTTTGATTCTCAATTCTGGCAGTCATCCTTGTTTAATTCAGCAACTATTTAGCCTTTATTTTTTTCCACAAATTCCTAGACTTAATATTCTAATGTAATTCTGTCCACCTGACAGAAAAGCAGCAAATACTCACATTGGAGAAGACAGAACTCAAGAATACTGGGAGTTTATACATGAAAAACGTTACCTTAAAAGCATTTGTAACAGCTGTGACAATACGTTTAAAAGCTGAGGAAAGTGTGATGATCATAGTAGACTATAAATGATGTTGCAGGCACTACACTGTAAAAATATATATTGATCAGTAAATATGTAGACAAAATATTCTTGGATCTGAATTTTTCCTCCTGCGTACTTCATCACATTGTCGTGTGCATATGCAACTTTATATTAGCCTTCTAATCCCATTTACTGCCATGCCGTTACAGTGTTTTAACTAGTACAATTACATTTTATAGTTTCCTTTTTACTGCAATTTAAGTGCATTAAATGGATTTCTCTGTGCAGCAAATGTCTCTGTGGAACTGTGATCATCACCAATGTAAATGCAAAGTGATCTCATTCTGGCTGCTTTCCAAGCTCATTTCATGCCCCATATAACAAACACACACAGACACACACACACAATATCACACAATTTCTCTTTCACTCCTTGCCCACATTGACACCATGTAATGCACTTCATCAGCTGCTGTGTGAGCACTCAGCTGAGTGTGGATTCAGGTTCTGACCCCTAACCTTTGAACTGTGATCAGGTGCGCAATGAGATGGAGACCCTGGTGAGGGAGCATGGGGTGAACTCCTTCCAGATGTTCATGGCCTATAAAGACATGATGATGCTGCGGGATTCAGAGCTCTACCAGACGCTGCAGACCTGTAAGGACATCGGGGCCATTGCACGTGTGCACGCCGAGAACGGAGAGCTGGTGGCAGAGGTGCACAGCATGCAAACTCTGACATAACCGCATACAAATTTAATTACTTCATCTATTTGTTTTATTGGATGGCAGATGTATCTTTCGTGAAAGTAATATCACTGCTGAATGTAACTGTATTAGTATGAGAGTATGACAGTCACTAACCATTACCATCTGTGTGTGTTTTTTTGTTTTTGTTTTTCTTTTAAAGGTTGTGGAAAGGTTTACTAAATTGAACTTAAGCTGAAGTGTGTGTTTGTGTTGTCAGGGTGCCAGAGAGGCTCTGGATTTGGGCATCAGTGGACCAGAGGGAATAGAGATCAGCAGACCAGAGGAGGTAAATTTAAATTGGAGATTATTTCCCATCATTCAGTTTTATTCCATTTCAATATAGCCCTGCTAATGTTGAACAGGATGAACAGAGCAGAGATTTTAGACACATGTTGCGCCAAGTGGAGGACATACTGCAGTAAAACAGTACACTTTAACAGAAATAATTTTATGCTCTTTTGCTTTATGTAACCTTAAAATGCTGATAAAACACAGTAGTAACATATTCTAAATTGTTTTTTAGGGTAATGTAAAATGTACACCATATCATGCACAAACATCCAACTTTTATATTGTTTCTTTAGATAGAAGTTTCTGATAAAGACCTAATATATAAATGCAAACTGAGTACTTATTAAACTAGTCACTTTGTGATTTGACCTCTGTCTTGTTGTCCACAGCTGGAATCTGAAGCTACTCACAGAGCTGTTACCATCGCAAACAGGGTAAAAAGACCAGATTTTAATCTCCTGTCTGTGTGCAGTTATTGATAAATGACCAAATGAATTAATGAATATTCTTGTGACTGCAGGCCCGCTGCCCCATTTACCTGGTGAATGTGTCCAGTATGTCTGCTGGAGACATGATCGCTGCTGCTAAGATGCAGGGTGAGTTTCTTGCCTAGTGAAAACAAATAAAAGACAGTGACTGTGGTAATGAAGAGGATGATTAACTCTTTTGAATTAAATCTTTTTTTCTGTGTTGTCCCTCCAGGTAAGGTAATCCATGCAGAGACTACAGTAGCTCACGCGGTGCTGAATGGGATGCAGTATTACCACCAGGACTGGGCTCATGCTGCTGCCCACGTCATCGCCCCTCCACTCCGCCTGGACCCAAACACACCCAGCTACCTCATGGGCCTGCTGGGCAAGTATGTGTGCTGTACCCACATCAATATTCTGTATTAGTGCTTGTAAACAGTGCTCTAAAATAAAGTACTCACACAAGAACTCTGACCACACATTAAGTCAATGAACAGCCCATATTTAGGCTGGAGTTGTAGATAGAAATGCTTCCCTTAATTGAACCTGTGTATCCTGTTTTCAGTGACACTTTGAGCGTTGTGGCATCAGAACACCGTCCGTTTAGCACCAAGCAGAGAGCTCTGGGCAAAGAGGACTTCACTAAGATCCCTCATGGAGTGGCTGGAGTCCAGGACAGGATGAGTGTCATTTGGGAGAGGGGAGTGGTACGTACACACATATACAAGTATTATTTAGAATATGTTTTAGTAGCATTGATAGAAATAGACTTTGTTATGTTAAATTCTATTGCACAAGGAGTAAAGTCTAAACATGAGCATTTCCTAAACAAGCAGCCAAACCAAGACTACCAAAATCCTCTGGCACGTTAATGTTTAATAATATACACTATGGCAATATTAAAATGTCACAGCTGTCCTTTTCCTTACAATTTTTCCTTTTTATGCATGTGATGCCTGCAGGTTACAGGTAAAATGGATGAGAATCGTTTTGTGGCAGTAACCAGCTCTAACGCTGCAAAAATCTACAACCTGTACCCACGCAAAGGCCGCATCATCGCTGGGGCCGATGCTGATATTGTGGTGTGGGACCCAGACGCAACAAGGTATTCAGTTTAACATAACGATGCAACTGAGACACACATTATTCATTTTATGACTTGATTCAGTGCAGATCCAATTGTAAGCACATGAATTGTTTTCTCTACGTTCAGGACGATCTCTGTGAGCACTCAGGTGCAGGGCGGAGACTTCAACCTGTACGAGGGGATGCGCTGCCACGGTGTCCCACTGGTGACCATCAGCCGTGGACGTCTGGTGTGTGAGAACGGCGTGTTCATGTGCGCTGAGGGATCTGGAAAGTTCTATCCACAGCGCACTTTCCCTGACTACCTCTACAAGAAGATGGTCCAGAGAGAAAAGGTACATTCACTTCTATGTTGTGTTTTTTCTTCTCTCACTTCAGAAAGACTGAATGGAAATGCAGTATGCCACTCTATTTTCTTGCGCAATTAAAGTTCCCCTCATAAGTAAAGTAGTTCTGGCAGGGCAGCAAGGCTCATGCAGTGCTCTGCTGTGTCAGCTGACAGCGTACCTCCTGCAAACACACCCATCGTGTTGTGTCTAGCTCCACTGATCTGACAGGCTATATAAAGGATTTAATGCTCATGCTCTCTTTGTGCGCTGACACTGTTTTTCTGCTGCTGCTGTCTGCAGTAACTTCCTCCGTCCCAGTCTCTGCGTGGTTCTGCTTAGGTTTATGTGCACTGGATAGGGTAATAATTACTATATGCGTTTCAGTTATTGCTTTTTTGTCCTGTGTTTGTTTTCAGAGCTGGGTTTTGCTTTCTATTTTTTTTTAAAGTTACATGTATCTGTCTTGTGTCTGTAATTTTTACATACCTATTACTTAGTTATATTTACCCTCTGAGTGTATAAATCCCATTTTAAAAGTAGACTCTACATTTATTTTCCTCTACTTCTCCAGGGCAAAGTCTCTCTCTGATAGTTGCTTTAACCCCGAGAAACACATCTATGTTTATCAAAGTTACATATTTAGTTTTTTTCCATGAAAAAATCCCTTTGTGCCTAACATGGCTTACTCTACACCTCTGTAATGTGCAGATCTATTAAGTTCCTGCTTTTCTCTCCACTCATCCCTCCCCACTTATGGTGGCCTACGCACACCAGCTAATCTATGACTCTGTAAAACTACTTCACAATGACAAGCTGTAATATTAGGGCATTTCATCTACACATGTTTTATCTGGGGCTGCAGGGTGGCGCAGTTGGTAGCACTGTTGCCTCGCAGCAACAAGGTTGCCGGTTTGCGTCCCGGTGGGGGGTACCAGAATCTTTCTGCGTGGAGTTTGCATGTTCTCCCCGTGCAGCGTGGGTTCTCTCCGGGTTCTCCGGCTTCCTCCCACACAGTCCAAAAACATGTTGAGGTTAATTGGTGATTCTAAATTGTCCGTAGGTGTGAATGTGAGTGTGCTTGGTTGTCTGTCTCTAAGTGTAGCCCTGTGATAGACTGGTGACCTGTCCAGGGTGTCCCCTGCCTTCACCCTAAGTCAGCTGGGATAGGCTCCAGCCCCCCCGCGACCCTCGTGAGGATTAAGCGGTGTATAGATAATGGATGGATGGATGTTTTATCTGTGAGCCAGTTCAAAAGAAGAATAATGATACAGAAAGTCCCACACTGCAAGTTGACAGAATTGCTTTCTTTGGTTTGTTATGTATGAAAACCTGCAAGTCTGAATCTTTGCTTTTGAGGCTATCATTGGTACCCTGCAGTTTCAGTGTGGAAAGACTCAGGCATGATGTTAACTGCCCTTTTTTGGTCATGATGTATCTTCTACCATATAAAAAACACCATATGAGTTGAAGTTCTGATAACACCTAGGAAAACATTGGGTTAAAAATGTTTAAAAATCCTGTTTTAACCCTTTATCTGTTTGTGTATTTCCCATATTAATAATGCTCATTGTTTACCCTTCACCTCTTCCCTGTGTGTTTCAGACCCAGGCTTATAAAGGGGTAGACAGGGATCCCTACTCTGGTGATGTGGCCAAGGTTGCAAACACTATGAAGAAGGAGCTTGGTCTAGGCCCCATAGATGGAGACGCAGCCAACAAATCCTGTAGTCGGGTGCACCAGGGAGTCCGAGACCTCCATGAGTCCTCCTTTAGCCTCTCAGGTAGGCCTGAATAAAACAAATAAGAGGTGGGATTTTTGTGTTGTGATGGTGTACATCTCTGAGCAAACGTAAATGTACTTTATGTCTTTTTTGCTCAGGGTCCCAGGTTGATGACCACATCCCGAAGAGGTCCTCTGCCCGGATCCTGGCCCCTCCTGGTGGCCGCTCCAGTGGTATCTGGTAATCGCTGGTGCTGGAGCTTCAACCGTCCGAGCCTCCGTGTTTTGTATATTTCTTAGCAACCAGGAAAACTGCACTGATTTTAAATCACAGGATTAAAGTCAAAAGAGGGAAACAAATTCAGACAGGTGTCTGTGATTGGTGACGACCTAACTGATGATCAGTGATTTGCCAAAGTGACTTTTACAAACCTAATTTGTCTCTTAATTGGAGTGACTGACATGATTAATTTCACAAAAGTGAAGGGCTATCTATGAGTTTAAAATGTTTTGCCAAATTCAAGCTGATCATACTAACATTGATAAAGTCTGCTCATTATCACCCTGCTTGTATCTCGTAAAGAAACTAAACTGTGAAAGATCAAAACCAGTACAGTTTTTGATGGTTTGAACTGAAGTGATGTCGACCGAATTATTTAAAAATAGTAGACTTGGATTCAGTAAAATATCTATTATACCCCTGTCACCCACACAAGCATACAGTACACTGTAGACACCATAGCTTTAGACTCATGTGAAGATGTGTGTGGATTCTGTTTGTGATTAAACCACCCACTGCTCTCAGCTTCCAGCTGCATTGTGGGTTCCTCTAACAGTGTTTTTGTTTCCAATGGATGAACTGTGCTGTGTGGTGATGAAATCCAACTGCTTCAAACACCGTACGATCTTACAGCTACACTCTCTAAACAGAGTCAGACTTGACCCCATCCACCTTTCTACTTTCACTGCCACTGGCTGAAATACACACATATCCCAGAAACATCCCCACCTCACCTGCAATGTAGCAGGGTCTGTAGGCTGAGTTATGGAAGAACGCAGCCTGTGGGCTTACCTGGGATTGTAAATGTGGTCTCAGTTCTGGTCCCACAACAGCTAAATGTAGGCATTACTGTCGTCATCTTTGTTGTATCTATAGACCTTGCAAAGTGCATGAAGGGAAGACGATCAGTTTCTTAAAGGACAATGAGCATGTGATTTAAAGATTGCAGTGGGAATAACAGTAAGGAAAGGTTTTCTGTTGCTGTGCTCCTGCTCATACAGAACATATAAGGGTTGTTGTGATCACATAAATAGATGGGGAATGCAGTACCTTGTCACTCACCAGAGGGATCACACAGAACCCTCTGAATGAAGGCAGGAAACTCTGAGGCCTCATTTATCAAAACACACTGAATACAAACCAACAAAGACAAAAAATGACCTGTCTGTTGTTCTTCTAGTAGTGCAGCTACTAAGGAATAAACATCAGGGACAATGGAACAAGATTGCACTAAATTAGGGTCAACAGACCCAGAATATTTTAGCTGGCACTTTCACAACTTCCTTATCTATAAAAGACTTTTCATTTCCAAAAAGTTGCTAGATTTAAATTAAAATGACACAAAAATATTGAATTTTTTGAAGTCTAAGTTGTCGAATAGTAGGCTAATCTCCCTGGTGTTACACTATTCTGCCACAATGGATTTGTTCACTGAATAATTAGATTTTGTAGGTTTGTACAGTTTACACACCACGCACGTTTATTGAATGAGGCCTCAGCTGCATAAAGTGACCTGAAAGTAAAAGAATGAAATTAGAGTTAGTTGAGCGTCAGCAACATCTCATAGACGGACCGCAGTTTGAAAGTAGCTTCCTATCTTTCAGAAGATGAAGCAGGATTGTTATTAGAGCAGTGTGTCTCCCCAGAGCAGGAAGATTGAGCTGCACAGACTGAAGAAAACCACTGATCCTCTCACCTCCTAAAGATGTCTCATTCCTGCCTAGCAGTATTATATTTATACATTCTGTCTGTGTACTCTATATATTTAGGATGTTTGTTTTTCTTTTTTTGTTAAAAGAGTAAATGTGCCAATGTGAATCACCCGTCACACTGATGAACATGCATGAAGAGCACCACATGGAGATGGAGGAGCAACGTCTCCCCTGAACACCACAGGTTCACAAAAACTGGTGCTGTTTTTCTACGATTACCTACAACCACTTTATTTTATTGTTGGACGGTTTTGTTGTTTTGAAGGCACTGTGACTGCTCAGTGGCTGTGTGTGTTTGTAGATTCTTGTTGTGTTGGACAGTGAACCTGTTGAATCTGTAAGTGGCTGCTTGTTTCTTACCACAAGAATAACAGCAAAAGAATAAAGCGAGAAAAAAAAAGCTGTTAATGTGTGATGTGTTTTTTTTTTTATGTGAACATTTGTGTCGACAGTTGTATAATGAAAAATAGTACAATTTTGCAAATGATGATAGCAAATTAAGACTTGAAAATAAAGAAACACAGTGCAAAGACATTCTTTGTTTGCCTGAGATAATCAGGAGGCATATTATAAATGTATAAAGATGATAGATAGCCACTTTGTTGCTACATTACTTATCAAAAATATTAAGTTATTTTGTTTTGTTTTTTTAGCACTCAACAAAAACTGTACAGTTGTCACTTTTTCACCCCAGTACTTTAAACAACTATAAAAAGGGGTCACTTTGAGCAGTACTTGGGCTCCAACTGATGACGTTTCACAAGTCTGTGGTAACACAGGTAAGGACAAGTGTGCGTATGGCCATGATATCTATTAAAGAAAATACAGAAAGGGGCCACCTTGTTACTATATTATGAAAACTTTAAAACTTGCCACTTCTGTTACTATATTATTTTTGAAAAATTTGAATACTTCTAAAAAAAAAGTTACAAATGACCACTTTATTAATAGGACACTTTGTTACAATGACATCCATAAAAAATACAAAAAAGGACGACTTTGCGACTGTAATTATTATAAAACTTACAAAAAGGGGCCACTTAATTACTATATGTATCAAATATACAAAAAGGTTTCATTTGTTTACTATAATACTACCACTCTGTTTTTGTTTACCTTTATGAAAACTACAGATACTTGTCACAATGTTTGCATCTGAATTTACAAAAATGTATACATAGAACAATAAACATAAGGACAATTGTCATGAAGCATTTTTACACTGCTGTATTGGCATCAGGTAAATGTGAGCTCTCAGCACTTCTCCCAGCGGTAGAGGTGGGCCGCAGTCAGGCGGCCGGACCTTGTCTCCATCATGGCCGCTTATTGGACGCAGTTTCATTAAATCCCACGCAAAAATCCTCCACAGCCGCGCGCATGTGCAGTGCGAGCGGCTTAGGTGGAAACAGTCTCGCGCAACTTGCTGAGGCGACAGTCGGGGTTATAGCAACGGAAAAGCCCATCACCAGAAACAACGGGACGGCGGAGAGAGGGACGGTGTCTGTCTCAGTGAGTAATAGCAACTCAACTTCACTTAAAATGAGCCCTCGCGTGCCTGAAGTTGTGTTATTTCACGGTTGGTTTAATTCATGCCTCGGTAGAAATTGTTGAACCGTCCCGTAGGTGAGAGTCAATCTTTCACTGGTAATGTGCGTGTGTATTATCGAAAAGGCCTCCAGAGGGGGGTAACGTTAGGCTAAAAAAAAAAAAAAAGTCTCGTTTTCAGTTACACTCGGGTATATTCGAGTTCGCTGATATCGCTGCGGTGAAATTATTTAAGCTGGAAATCCTTTGAATTTACCAACAGCAGCCGAACCCCTACTGAAGTCGAGCAGCAGCGTTAGCAGTGTAAGTAGTTAGCCGAGAGCTAGCTGGCCAGGCACAGTGGCAGCGGTGCCTGTCGCACCGTAAGACGGCCGTAACGTCAACTGTCACAACAGCCAGGCTGGAACCGACCCACACCGGCCGCGAAGTTTAATCAGTGTCTGCCCACCTGACCAGGGGTTACAAGTGATGTAATAGCACACTTTTATAGCCCGCCACGCTCACACCATAAACTGATATCACATCTGCTGACTCTAGGAAAAGACATAAATGCGCAGTGACTATGAAACGGATTTACTTTATTTGATTCGGAAACGTGTGTGAAACAACTTTTATAGCCAGTCGATTTCTCGTTTTACAAATCATTCTGAAAGTCTTATTTTGATTTTGTTTGTTGATATTATGTTTTTATTCCCTCTTCCATATTTGTGAATTTTATTTTAATCAATTTCACCATTTTATTATCATTATTTATTTTGTGCATTAGTCGCGAATTGTTGTATTGTCTCGTTTTTTGTTTATTGACTTGTCAATCATTTGTGAAGTACTTTGAATTTTATTAACCTGTATGTAGATAGTTACTTTATTGATCCTTTTACAGGAAGTTACTTTGTTACAGCAGCTACATTATAACACAGACAACCCCACAGGACACTGAAGGCACACATACAATGTACAACAAATTAGACAATATTAAAAAAAATAATCAAATAGTATAAAATTAAGATAAATAAATGGGTACCCAGTGTGCGAATGTTAGAATGTGCAAAGATGGATTTTAAAATGTATGTACATAAAGTGTCTGTAAGCTTCTATACAAAATAGAATTTGAAGCTTTTGCAAAAAATTATTCTTTTTGGGATTATTTTATTTTCTAGTGTTCATGCTGAGAACACAGCATTTGCTCACTTTATGAAAACATCTAGAGAACCGTCATATTTAATAATAAAGACTGACAAACACCAGGCTAAATGACAGACTTCTTACAAAACCCTAACAAGATGCTGCTACTTTTCTGGGGAAAGTTTAGTCAACTTTTGAGTAATTAAACTTATTTGTTACATGACCCCTAACATGTAATTTAGTCACTGCTGCATTTAGATGGGGTCATGAGTGTGATAGTTGTAAGATAATAACTGACTTAAATCGGAGGTATTATATTGATGACTAGGTAATCAGCATGATTATTTTTCCTCTATATTATTCAGTCAGTGTTTTGGTCATCCCATTACAGTTTCCTAAAGGTGTTCTCAGATTGCACAGTCCAAAGTTCCTGCCACATAATGCAACAAAAAGCAGGAAATCCTCGCTATTAAAAGGCAGGAAGTAAAAAATATTTTGAATTTTTGTTTTAATATGATTAATTGGTTATCAGAACAGTTTTTAGATTGATTACTCGAGACTTTGTAGTTACTGAAAGGAACACATTTTGATGGCTGTGAAGAAACTGTAGTCTCAATATATGGGTGACCTTTTGCTGTTAAACCTCTAGTGTCACATAATTTGAAGGTGAAGAGAGCAGAATCACAGTGATGAAAAGTGTTCACCCTGTCTCCACCCCTCAGCCCTAGCTCTTCAAAGAAATTCAGATGTAATACATTTAATTTTTATATGCAGTTCTACAATAATGATAGAGGTAGTGCATGGGTCAGATATCTTCAGATTCTTCTTCTGGATATAAGAATACAAACAAAGAGAGGGTCTATCAGGGGAGAAAATCCAGCTTTAAGGTTGCCATCTTACATTCAGGTTTAACCTTGCATTTTCTAATAAATCACTGATCCTGTCCTCAGGGTCAGTTTAAGTTAGATAAAGCCAAACAGGTGTTATCTATCTATCAAGCATTGTTCTTAAAACTAGGGCTACAACTAATGATTATTTTAATTATCAATTTATCTATCGAATGCAGTCTCCTTTCAACATATCTTTCACCTGAAAATGTCCTTGACAAATTCTCAGAGGCCACAGTGATGCCTTTAGACATCTTACTTTGTCAATCCAACAGTTCAAAACACAAAGAGATGTAATAGAATGTCATACAAGACAACTGATGCAGGAAATGGTCACACTAGAAGCTGAAATCAGCAAATATTTGTGACTTTTGTTTAAAAAACAAAACAAAAAAGAAAACCAAAACATTTTTTTTCTCACTTCATTGATTATCAAAATTGTTGCCAAGTAGGTGTCTCATTTCAGATCTACTGATAAATGAATGTAAATGTGAGCTGCTGCAGTCTCACACCGCTCTGTCAGTGACATGGATGCAGTTTGCATCATGTGAGGATGAGAAAGTCAAAAAGCAAAATGAACTAAAATCATCATGCTTCAATACTGTCTACAATTCATCGAATAGTCAAAATGGAGTTCTTCAATATTTGTTGCATTCCCCCACTGATAGACTAGATTAACTGGCAGATTCACCAGCCACAGGCAAGTTAGCGACATTTGCCTGGTGGGCAGTGTTACCTCAGTGAAGCCCTGCAGTCAGGAAGTGATTGTTCAGTACAGCATCCTGTATGCTGTTTGTTTTGGAGGCCATCAGTTCACCGGAAATGCTGTGGTATTGTTGGATATTTCCGTATCTGGGGCTGTCAGTGTGATGTATCACTGCAGTATTGGTTTTATGCCTACTGGACACACCCACAGTCTGAGGTGAACTGTGATGGGTTAGTGCGTGTTGAACCTCAGCTAAAAGGATTAACTGAGGCAGAGATTAGTGGCCCAGTGAGTGAACTAGTGGCTGGCCGCTACTTTATCTGCAACATGTCTCTTTGTAACCCTGTCGAGGTGCTCTTGAGCAAGACAGTAAACTATTGTGACCCTTCAGTAGAAGCACATAGACCGTTAATAATGAAAGCAAGTGACTAATCATTTTTTAACAATTTTGAGAAAAAGTTCTATCTCATTGCACACTGAATATCTTTTAGGTTTTGGACTTTTTAGTTGCATAGAATAAGATGTTTGAGGATGTCACCAAAGGAAAACTGGCATTTATTATTATTATTATTTTAAAAAATTTTACTATTTTCTGACAGTTGATAGACTAAATAATAAATCAAGAAAATTGTTAGCAGATTTATCTATAATGAAAATAGCCATTAGCCGTCCAAGAGGAATTTCAAGGTGACATACACAGAAAAGCAGCAGTTACCCATGACCGATTTGTCAATGAGGTAACTTTGATGTACAATATTTTTTGCTGCGCAGACTGATATCCCGCATGGCATTGGTTTGTCTCCAGGTCTTTCTATAGGGTGGTCAAACACAGCCCAATTCTTGACAGTACACACCAACACGCACCCAGCACAGGTGAGTAAAGCGTGGGTTTGTTTCTGTATGTTTTGTCAAAGTATGATCAGATCTCACATTAGATACCTCATGTGATTGCAGTCAATAAAGCGTATTACATTCACAATGTCCCTGCGACCCTAGCGAGGATTAAGTGTTGTATAGGTAATGGATGGATGGATGGATGGACATTCACAATGTGCAGTATATGACTCTGAGTATATGATCAGTGTGAGGAAGGCAGTGCACCATTTTTAAAAAAAATATAATTCTGTAAAGCCGTTAAAGAGTGTGATAACTGCCCTTCGTTAACCTGCTTAATGAAGTATGTATTTATATCTTTGAAAGAAGATTTATGACAATCAGCGGTTTATTTCTAAAAATACCTTCTTCCCATCATATCTTACCAATTCCTTCATATCTTTGTTACTGCTTTAGAGCAGTATATGAATTTAAATGATCTGTGCCATGTTATATGTGCTTCAGTAATGATACTGCACATTTTTTTCTGGGAAGCAGTTTTTACTCCAATGCAGACAGTCTGTCCTCTAAGAGTCAGTCAGTGACATTGAGAACTGCCTCCCACAGTTGACACAAGACTCCCTACTCTCTCCATCCCTACATGCAGCTTGTTACAGCCTGGAACAACATTTGTTTTTTTAAGACTCTTTGCCCCTTCCTGCACTCATATATTTTCTGGCTTCTTAGCTTCTCTCACTCAAAACAAACATTTGCGACCACAACATGAAAATAGAGAAATAACAGCTTACTCAAAAGCTGATTGTGGTATCAGTCAAGCAACATTTTAAACACTGAAAACCTCAGATGACAGGCTGAAGGCATGAAAGATGAAGGGACTATTAAGTAATGCATTTGAATGAATTCCTGTCATTGAAACACTTGATTTCAGGGGTGTGGTGCATTGTTTCTTGATTAGAGCTCAATCTTGATGCGGGCACACTTATGTTATGGCTTGTTTCTGAGGTTATATATCCACTGTTCCTACAGTGGCAGTTGTGCATATATCTATCAGCTATAAATGACCACACAATCAGATGTTAGATAGACTTTATCAGTAGCTGATAAAGTCATCATGTTGCAGCTCATTTAATTACAAAAAGACCAACTTAATACTCCCATCTAGAGGATTATGTCTTCATTGTTTCAGTATCTTGTTATCTGTGAAATCACAATTACGAGACAGTCTGTGGGGCAATAGCACAAGTAAGCTGTTTTTGTAAATAGCTGTTTTGTTACCCGTCTTTAGACCCAGCGGTGACAGAGTCTTGCATGAATAGTGATGAAAAAGGTAAACAGACATAAATAAAGGCTTCAAGTAAATTTCAAGCTATTTAGTTGTATTGTTATCAATTTTTCAGTTGTCCTAGAAGTAAAAGGCTGCCTTTTCATCCTAACTGATTAATGTATAAAAAACAATTTTAATTTACTGTACCACTCAAAGGCAACCAGCAGCTACTGGCTTTTAGAACCTTTTAAGGTGCAACACCATCTTGCATGTCATAAATCAACACAACTTAAATGTCAATACAGCAACTCTGACCATTTGTTTTTATTGGCTCTCGTAATTGACATGACTTTATGGATGACCTAATCTTCTAGTGTACGAAAGAATGTATATGAATTCCAATGGTGATATTAAAATGTACTGTTACTCTGATTTTGAATATTCCATTTCCTCACTTGTAACCATTATGTCTGTGTGCTAAACAATATATACACATTTATTCTTGTCTATGTGTCAGGCAGTGTACTCAGGTGGTAGAGCAGGTGGTCCACTAATTACAGGTTAAGAAGTTTGATCCCTGGCCCCTCCTGTCGCTGAAGTGTTCTTGTGCAAGATACTTAACCACAAACTGATAATGTTTTACTTTTGCATGCATTAGTCAAATATATATCTTATGTAACTGCAAAAAACTGGCTGTTCAGAACTGTAGCCTTCAGAAGTTTAGCATTTAACAGCTGCATGCCATGTACACGTGCTTGTGTGTGAAGCAGGAGGATGGCGGTGAATGTCTACTCCACCTCTATGACCATAGAGAACCTGAGTCGTCATGACATGTTAGCATGGGTCAACGACTCTCTACAGCTCACCTACACAAAGATCGAGCAGCTCTGTACAGGTAATCACACACACTTCTTTGGAAATCAAGCCTTTACTTAACTAAAAAGGTATATTAAAGACTTAAAAATATATGTTTTTTTTTTCAAGGTGCTGCTTACTGCCAGTTCATGGACATGCTGTTTCCAGGATGCATATTGTTGAAAAAAGTCAAGTTCATTGCTAAACTGGAGCATGAATACATCCACAATTTCAAGGTCTTACAGGCTGCATTCAAGAGAATGAATGTGGACAAGGTGAGAGCACCAAAACACAAGCACATACATCATGTTAAATCTTCCCCTGTGATAACAGAGTTCTTGAATCAGTGCAGTGACAACAAAAGACGTCAGAAAAGAAGATAAGAAGCTTTAAGAAGCAGGCTCACTGTACTCTTTATGTGTTTACAGTGGTTATTCAGGTTATTAGTGCGATATCACTACCTGTAGAAACGCTGTAGGACTCACTTTTCATTGCTGATAATATGATATATTGATCCTTTTTTATACTGAAGTGCCCTGGTCAAAGCCAAGTGAAACAGTATCTATTCTGTGGTGTCTTATTTTTATATAAAGGAACTATAGATAAAAAATTTTAAATTGTTACTTAATTTGTATGTTTGCCTTTATTTTGAGTGCAGACAGTAAAGAGGTGGCAGAAATAAGGATAGTGAGAGAAGAGGTGACATGCAACATGATAACTGATGTTCAAAATCTTAAGGATGGCCCCCCATCTCTGCAGAATGATAGTAATTATCCTGTTATCCCCCAACTCCATTAATGAATTTGTAATTTCTTATAATGCCCCTTTGATCATAAGCTTGTGCTTCTGTCCTCACCGCAGTGAGTTTTGTAACACTTGAAGAATTCTAATTTCATTGTGCAGGGGTCGTCTATCCTGATATTTAAAAACAATGTATAGATCAGAGCTGTTCTCTTAATAATCCTTCCTCAGCACCTTGTTTTTCTCACATCATGTCTCACTTTGAGTGCTTGTCCCTTTTAGATCATCCCTGTGGAGAGACTGGTAAAGGGAAAGTTCCAGGACAACTTTGAGTTCCTTCAGTGGTTTAAGAAGTTTTTCGATGCCAACTATGATGGGAAAGAGTACGACCCTCTACTAACACGGCAGGGCCAAGAAGGAACGCCGCCGCCACCTAACCCAGGTACAACACACGTGTGTGGAAGATACAATCAGCTGTGTGAACTCGAACGCTTCATTCCATTGCTCTCACCTCTTTCATGCAACCACATCCCCACCTCTAACCCAGGTGAACCCATTCATCACAAACCTAAAAGACCCGTTCGCTCAGGTAACATCCCCTCTGTTGAGCATGTGTGTCTGTGTGTGTGTGTGATGTCTACGGTTTAGAGTGTCTTAACTACCATCACCTTTGATTGTGTCACTGTATGATGTACAAAATTCTGGAAAATTGTTCCATAAGTTTTAAACAGTTTTGGAAGTCTTCTGGACTGACACCAATTATACATGCAGCATATACACTCATAAACCTCATGTATGCACACCCTACAAGATATCCTGCTTTGTTGTACTTAAGTTGTTTGGCAGAGTCAACTTATCACAATGTGTAATTGTTTCATGTATGTAGGATGGAAAAAAGGAAAGAACAATAAGGAAATGTCCAGTACACAATAATTAGTCATCAACACATGTCTTAAGCAAAGATGCTCTTTGCTGATGATAAACTAGAGGACAGTAGACCTGTGTGTGTAGTCATTGTCAGTGTTTTGGTCTCAAACTGTGGAAATAAATTTTGGTTAAAAAAAAAAAAGAAAGAAAAAGAAAAAAAAAGTTCTACACTGCACATACATTTTTACCAGTTGTATGAAATAGGGCCACATAATGTCAGGAAGAACTGACATTACAATATTTTTTTTTCTATGATATATATTGCACTATGAAAGAAACAATGCAGTAAATACAGCCTGTGTATAACTTAGCAAATGCAAGATGCAGTCTGTGGCCAAAACACTGCAGCCTGGTTCACTTGTTCAGAGCGACAACCTTCACCATGTTCACTGCATTGTCTCTTGTTATACGGACTTGATGTCTCTCATCACGACCCCAAGCAGCCAACACTTCCCTCATCCCCACTGCGATGTTCTCACTGTTTTAACTTGGTGTTACATACTGCTTGTGAAACAGCCAGATCATGTTTTTGAAATCCTCTTTAATAACTGTGTTAACTTGTATCATGTCTTTTACATGGTAAAAGTATTGATTCTATCTGCGATTTGGAGTCTGTTTCACATGGTAAAGTAGTTTTTGCTTTTGATGGTATTCAGATCTGGCTTTGCACTCCTCATACTGAACAGTTGTGTTGCCTCGTGTACTTGAAACAATTGCAAGACACTGCTGACAGAGTACCTAGTACCTGGTTTTGGTCAACTTAATTGTTTCTGCAGTTGAAGCATTTCTGTACAAGTGATGTGTCTTTTTTGCAACCAAATCTCCCTTTTCAGTGTTTCTCTCCCATCCTTACACATTTTGCTGTGCACATACAGAGCCTGCATATCAACTGTTTTTTAAATTTTTTTTATTCAAGTTAAAAAAACACAACTCTGTGTATCCAAGATCCCTTACACTCGAGTATATTATGTTCCATCAGACAGAATTCGCTTGTAGATTGCTGATGAAAAATGGGACCCATGTAAGGCTTTTTTTTGTAATGGGGGGGGGAAGATGTAGCATGTTGTGGTTGAGGGTAATTTGCTTGACTTCACATTGTAATTTCTGCAATGTGACTATTGTGCATGTGCACATGTTATTATCAATACTGAAATTATATATCATGCTGCCCTAATGTGCATGTGTGTGTGTGTTTGCTGTGACACCTCTGTTCTTGGGATAATGATGCTGTTTTAGGCCTAGGGCTGATGAAACTTCTGCAAAGCAAGGACAATTTTAATTTTTCATCTTTTGAGACGTTTTGTTGAAGGTTAGAACTTGGCATAAGGCTTAGATGTGAATTGAATCTAAGAGCAACATACACACGTGTCTGGAAGATGTGATCAACTCTGTATGAACTCAAATGGTTGTAGATCAGTCTAGGTAGATTTTTGTCCTTATTGATCAGGAAACAAAAGTGGCACATCACTAACACAACAATAATAGCTCTAAGTGCAGGTGTCTATTCTGCTGTGTCTATTGTTAGGAACATTTTATAAAACTCAGAACAATCACATACTTTAAAACAGTAAATAAAGACTTAAAGCATTAAGGTGGTTTTATACATCTAATGCAAGTAGTAAGAATGAGCTGTTACACAGTGAGCGTAGAAAGCGGCAGTGTGTAAAATGAAATCATTTTGATAACCCTCACAGACAACTGATGGATGATTGAAAATGGCTCAGCATCCAGTGTAAATACACTCAGAGTTTCGAGTCATGGACAAAAGATCTAAACAAATGTAGATATAATGTGTGTACTTCTGTCTTGTAGGCCCCATGAGAACGTCTCCCACAGCACCGAAGACTGTCCCCACCCCACAGAGGCAGACCAATGTAGCCCGCAGGACAACTCCTGTGGCCCGTAATGGAGGAGATGCTGAGCTCATAGAGCTCAACCAGCAGGTACCACAGCCCTGATCTTTTCTGACTTTTCTAAGAACACCAGTATGTGTCTGTACAGGTCTCACATCAAATACCATGATTAATGGAACCAGTCAGTGTTCATGGTGTGCTTTGGAAGTTTCTCCAGATCTTACAGAGACACTCATTTACAATCCTTTTGGCACAAGCAGTGTCATATTGAGAATACCAAATAGGTCTGGGTCAAATACTGCTGTCTGATAGTAAAATAATTACCACAAGGTCACTGTTTGTGCTCTGCTTCACAATTAGAAACACAGTTTTTGGACTGACTCATCATATTCTCACATTGTTACAGTCTTTTGGTTCATGAAGGCCATTAATACAATAACAATTAAATACCTATTATATGTGTGCACAGTGTGGAGTTTTTTGCTGGCATATTATTTATCATCCTTTCTGCATTTTGTTTGTATGTTGTTGTTGTTTACTTTTAATGTCAAACCCCTCTGCTGTTTGACCTGTCTTTCCATCATTTTTCTCCCTGGCTGTATGTGGTCGTAGGTGTTGGATCTGAAGCTGACTGTAGATGGACTGGAGAAGGAGAGAGACTTCTACTTCGGAAAGCTGAGAGACATTGAGCTCATTTGCCAGGAGAATGAAAATGACAACAGCCCAGTCCTCGGCAAAATCATGGACATACTGTACGCTACAGAGGTAAATACAATCCAACCACACGAGGAGAACCTTTTAGTGTTTAGTTTTTTAGCGTAAAATCAGACTGTGTATATACACTGTCGTATTTTAGTGACTGGACAACCAGAGGGCTGTAGTACGAAGCGAGATTAGTGGGTTATCCAGGTATAGTCTTAAAACTTAAAGTCAGAGTTTTCAGTGTCACGAAGGTGTCTCTCTTTTAACCTGCTAGATCTCCATGGTAACTGATGCTGTAGAGCTAACCTGGTTGGGAGCAGGTTATGTTCATTTAAATCAACTGGAAAGAGCGTCTCCCTTTAACCACATCGTTTACAGACTATTATTTATGAGCAATACAGGTTCTCAGCTGAGGGAATGTGTTTTATCTGCAAACACGCTGAGTTGTACGTTGCTAATATCATTGAATGAAGCTGTGTAGTTACAGTATGGCACACTGTAAATATCGTGTTGCCATGGGAACCAGACATGTATTTAGTTGGTGACGCAGAAATCATAAATATGTTTTTATATTTGGCTCTGATTTGCTGTCAAGTCCGTTCACACTGCTGGTACTACTCGTAGAAAATTGATTATTCTACTGGTATTTATTACAGAGAATATTCAATCTATAACATTAATTTCGCTTTGATTTGGCCAAACATTAAAATTATATCCTGCATTATGGCACAGTGTCGAACCTAAATGCACTTCAATACAAGATCATGTTTAAATATATGAAGTTTAAAATTTAACTTTAAAGTGCAGCTGTCAGTTGGAAATAAGCGGCTGCATCAGTAAAATATTATATATTAGCACATTTAACCATTTTCTACCAGCATTCCTGTCTTGCACCATTTGCAGCAGCAGCATTTTTTAGCGTTTTTTTTTATATTCCTCATTATTCTTAATTAGAACAACGTCTTGACTAAAGCTGCTGCACACGATCATTTCATTTAGTGCAGAAGAGTCGCGTGAAATGTTGAACTCCCCTTTTCATGTGAATGCGCACAGAGTCTGAAGCAGAAGGTCTGAGTTGATGAGGAAAGTTGATAACCACCTTTGTGATAACTGTAGTCTCTGATTGCGGCTTTCGTTTTTGTTGAGCCGGCTTACACAAAGAAAGCCTGGCTATGTCAAACTTGCTTCCTACTACAGCCCTAAATCCACAAGACTATAGTGTTCACATTTCCCCTGAACCCTTTGCTTTATCTTGAACGGATGATTTGTTTACAGTGCTGTAAAAAAACGGATTTGCCCCCTTCTCGAGTTCTTGTTTTTTAGAATATTTCCCTAAACCTAAATGTTTAAGACCATCAAACAAATTTAAATATTAGACAAAGACAACCAAAGTAAACACAAAATGCAGTTTTAAATGATGATTTAATGTTTTAAGGGGGGAGAAGCTATCCAAAGCTACCTCGCCCTATGTGAAAAAGTAATTGCCCCCTTTGTTATATCATGAATTAACTGTGGCTAGTCACATTTTGGATAGCTGAGCCTGATTACCTCCAGACCTGTTCACTCGAGAAATCACTTAAATAGAACCTGTCTGACAAAGTGAAGTCCGCCAAAAGATCTCAAAAAGCTGCAACAAAATGCTGCGATCCAAAGAAATTCGAGAACACATGAGAAATAAAATAATTGACATCTATCAGTCTGGAAAGGGTTGCAAGGCCATTTGTAAAGCTTTAGGACTCCAGCGAACCACAGTGAGAGCCATTATCCACAAATTGAGAAAGCATGGAACAGCGGTGAACCTTCCCAGGAGTGGCCGGCTGACCAAAATGACCCCAAGAAGGTGGAAGGTGTGTGTCCCGTTACATCTGGCGTAAAAGTAACACAGCATTTCAGAAAAAGAACATCATTCCAACAGTCAAACATGGTGGTGGTAGTGTGATGGTCTGGGGCTGCTTTGCTGCTTCAGGACCTGGACGACTTGCTGTGATTGATGGAACCATGAATTCTGCTCTCTACCAGATGATCCTGAAGGAGAATGTTCGGCCATCAGTTTTTGACCTCAAGCTGAAGCGCTCTTGGGTTCTGTAGCAGGACAACGATCCAAAACACACCAACAAGTTGACTTCTAAATGGCTTTAAAAAAAAAACAAAATGAAGGTTTTAGAGTGGCCTAGTCAAAGTCTTGAATCCCATTGAAATGCTGTAGCATGACCTTAAAAAGGCCATTCATGCTTGAAAACCCTCCAGTGTTGCTGAATTAAAACAATTCTGTAAGAAGAGTGGGCCAAAATATCTCCACAGTGATGTGAAAGACTCATTACCAGTTTCAGAAAACTTCAAAAAACTTTTGACTTCAGTTGTTGCTGCTGACGGTGGTCCAACCAGTTTAGGGGGCAATTAGATTTTCACACAGGGCCAGGAAGCTTTGAATAGTTCTTTTAAAAAAAAAATAAAAAAATCATCATTTAAAAACCGCATTTTATGTTTACTTGGGTTATCTTCGTCTGATATTTACATTTGTTTGATGATCTTAAACATTAAAGTTTGCAAAAAAAAAAAAGAATTTGAGAAGGGAGCAAATACTTTTTCACGACACTGTATATCACCTGTAGCAGAGATTGCTATGTGAATTTTGACAGAGATTGAATGTGTTTAGATGCGTTTAACTGCTCAGCAGTGAAAACCAGATGTATACTTTGTCTTTGTGTAGGTTTTATTCAAACTTGCATCCTTCTGCACTGCTGCCACAGTGATACTTTCCTTATGTGAAGTCTTTGCCATGCACATCATCACATGTAATAAGAGAGTTAGAATTCCTGCTATGTGTATATTTATATATACTCTTTATCCAAGTGTAATCTAACTGGGAAAATAAGGTTTCATCTTCTTTCCTCTCCTGATTGTGGAATCTGTTTCTTGTATTTAAAAAAACCATGTTGCTGGAGAAATCTGACTGCATCCTGGTCCATGCAAATGCAGTGAATAGTGAAATTCAGCTGAGATTGTCTGAGGTCAGCACTGTGATCAGATTTAAAGCCATAATTTGTAGCGTTCCAATTGTCATTGTTGCTGAGGGGTTCTGTTGTCTGTCATCACTGTTTGTCTTTGTGACTGTATTTTACATTTCTATGCACTATGTTAAATCTGAGCTGATGATCACAAGATCTTAGGTGAACATTCAAGACATAAAGCATTAGAGAGCAGCAGAGAGACCTGAATGAAATATTAGGGCAAGCAGGAAAGGTCAAAATATACTATTGCCCATAAAGTTGGAATATATATATTTTCTATTTATACACATCAATAATCACTTTTGATCAGGTGCGATGATGACAAACTGAGTCCCAGTTATCCAGATGATACAAATTCTGACTTCAGGATCTGACTGAAGAGTGGGACGCCCTGCCCATTGACGACGATGTCGTAACGCATTGATCTGCGTGTCAGGGTTGGCCATACTCAATATTAGTGACTGAGGGACAGTTGAAGAGTTTTATTGGACATTCTTATGCATGAAATCCCCTTGAATATGTGTTTCCTGTTAAATTGACATTGAAGAACATTGATGAAACATTTACCTGTCATGAAAAATATTACAAGACAGAGTATTTTTGCTCAATAGTAGCACAGACTACAGCTTCAAAACACTGATTACTTGTCTTTTTCAGGAGGGATTTGCACCACCAGAAGATGAGGAAATTGATGAAGGAGCACAAGGAAACCAGGAAGAGTACTAAACTCTTTTCTTCTCTTCATCAACCCCCCACCTCTCACCCTTTAATCTCACCATTATTGTCATTTCTGTCCCTTTTTATTTCTCCCTCTTAATTTGCATTTTACAAACTCCCCTTACTTCTCCTACCTTGTCTGTGGCTGCCCATACCCATGATGACTTTGTTGTACAGCCTAGCTTCCCAAACTCTTACTAGCAAAGGGCACTTAACCCAGACCTGTCTGGACTAGGGCCCAGCCGCCTGGCTTGGCTTACTCAACTAACCGGAGGGAACAGCTACACTGCAGGGCTAATTTAGCCTGCTAGTCTGTCAGAGGTTTACGGTTAACAGCAATGAGATTACAGGGATGCAGCACTGGAGCCCAACAGTGCTGTGAATCTGTCTGTCTGAGGAGGCAGGTCACTTTCTCTCACCACGCACTGTAACCGGTGATCACACAGAGACGCACACACATGCATCAGGGTTCTCTGCAATGTTTATATATGAAGCCACACAATGTTTTCCACATAATGTGATCAGCTTTAAAATATTTTGGCTGGATATTTCACAAACTGAGATTATAAAGGGTGTTAAGCCCCTTAGGAGAGAGGCCTACACATGGATATATTTTGGTCATTTTGCATATTATGGCACATGTGAAGCCTGCGGACATATCACAGACTTTGAAGTGCTCACATGTACATGCATAAAGAAGTTATCGTTCCTAAGTAAAAACATCACAGATATTTTCTTATATATCAACTTGTCCCACCACAGAGGGTTTGCTCATGAAACTGTCTTCACGGCTTGTTTAGGAGACAGCATGGTGTATTTATGTTTTTATTTATTTTTCTTTTTTTTTCTCTCTTTTTTAAAATCTGCTCTATACAGTTTTGGTTTTGGGGAAATTTAAGGTCTTGCACTAAATGTAGCGAAACACACCGACTGAAATGATTTTAAAAAATGCCAACATGCAGTGACTGGCTGCAGCCAGAAAGATACAGGAAGATGCAATTTTATATTTTGTAGATTTGTTTTAAAGAAGTTTGTTTTTTATTTGCATTGAATTCCTCAATGGCCAAGTCAGAGGCATTAGTGCAAAACTTATTTATCAGACAAATGTCAGGCTTTGAATTCTATGAATAAACAATTGTAGAAAAACAAAAACAAAAAAAAAACACGAAAGGTAAGACTACAGAATGACACTACTAAATACTAATGTTTGACTGTTTTAATTGAGTTGAACATTTTAGCTGCTACCATTACTCTTGTGTTGCTGTATTTAATTGAGTTTTCATATGTTGCATAGCGTTAAAACGCCACAGTGGCTGCCAAGGAACTAAAGGTTTGGTTTATTGTGATTGACAGTAGTTGGACCAGTCTGCTCTTTCTGTTTGTTGCCATGGCAGCCATGTGATACACTTGCATCATTTGGACTTACTGCTGGAATGAAATAAAGCTCTGAGGTTCAAAAAAGTAACAAGTGATCACTGTGCTATCTGCCATAATGCTGTGGGGTTTTTTTTTCCTTCATCATGATATGTATTCTCTATTATTTATTCCTTGTCTCTATGCAAACCAGTGGTAAATTGTTCCCAACACACCCACACATGCATAATTATACAGTGCAACCACAAGGATGCTTCAGTCTGCTGTTATGTTGCCACAAAATCATTTGCACTTTTAAAAACATCTGGAGATTAAGAGTGAGATTAATCTATTAAGTTCAAAAGACCTGCAAAATATTAACATATTGACCCAGCAAGACACCCACCAGGGTCAGCGGTTAAGCTTCCACTCCTGTTGAATAAAGGAGGTCTTGAGAGAGATCCAGGAGGTTTGTGCCAAACACTAAGTGACTCATTTGAGCAACGCTGTAGCCAACACGCTCCGTCTGTTCCACAGACAGCAGCCAGACAGAGCTGCAGCAGGTCCATGGTTTAAGTGGACCTGGCACTTGTCAGTGATGGACCTAACAAACAGGGATAAGATAGTACACTTGTAGAGCAGTATTTTGGACTAACCTCCAGTACTGTTCACATCTAGTTTATATCAAGAGTAGACTTTTAACATGGAAATGGGCTGTATGTTGGTACAGTGTATGTTAATGAACATACTGGCAATATATTAATTTAAACACAATGCTACAGCCTGACATGTCACATTTAGGGCTTCAATTGTCAATTAATCTGAAAATTAACCAGGTATTTTTTTTAACCTCTGTAAGATATCAGAAAATGGTTTTGAAAATAAATCACAATTCTAATAAATCTACAGCTAGTGATACCTACCTAAGATTGCTTGTTTTGTCCACAATCCAGTGAATTAGTTTTAACCTTTGAGAAGCTGGAACTTGTGAATTTAAGGAATATTTACTTTAACAGCTGCCAGTGAGGCCTAGTTGATAATCAAAACTGTATTTTATTCATTATCAGCCAAATTACTTAAAGCTCAGCTAAAACTACATAAAATCTTAAAGATTTGGTTGGAAAGAAATGTTAACATTTTGAATTTAATGATGTAGATTCAAACTAGGGCTGTAAGTAATGTTTTTTGTTTTTTTTTTTAAAATAATGTTCGCGACTGATTGTTTGGTCTATAAAATGTCAGAAAATAGTGAAAAACACCAGAATCTTTAAATATCTGGTTTTGACTGACCAACAAAACCCACATATATTAATTTTACTATCACGTCCGATTCAGAAAATCAGGAAATGATCAAATAGTTGCTGATAAGCTGGACTTCATACATTAACTAATTATTGACAAATCAGCTCAGCTTTACTATCCATTAGTTTAAACTCGGAAACAGACGCCATTTTTAAATGTAGTTTTTAATCAAACTTTCTCCAACTTCACCTTGGCATGAACATTTTTTTAAATAAACAAGGCCTGAGTAGATGTGAAGCTACTCGGGGTGACTTGAGGTGAACTTCTGAAGCTTTCTTTGATAAAAACCTGGAAGTGTTTGGACGTGTTTGAACGTGTCAGATTTGAAAGTTAACGGTCCGTGACGTCAGGCCGACACAGGGACGTGGCACGCGGACGGTTAAATGCTCGGAGCTGACGGAGCGTCCCGTCGTCGGTGTTCACTCAGCAGGGAGGAAGGAGCCAGGAAGCCACGGTACCCCGAACCAGCAGCAGCACCCACCTGGACCAGACATGGCTTCGAATAATGGCTCAGCCGGCAAATGGGAGGTAGTGAAGAAAGGGAAGAAGAACAACAGCTCAGGGGGAGGCAAGGACGCGACTGACAAGAAAACCGGCAGCGGAGGAAGGAAAGCCCTGGGCGAATCCAACCAGCCATCCAGACGTAAGTGAATGTGGCCCGCTGTACACCTCTGCTAGCTGCCGCTCCGTGACCCATTTACCTCACGGCAAAAGTTCAAATGAAAAGACGAGGACGGGGTTCCCTGTGTACATGCCAAACTGTGTTCTTAACATGAACTTTACGCTGTCTGCTTCAAAAACGTTGCGAACGAAGATGGCTCGCAAGTGTCATCTGATTTGACAAGCTAGCTCTTATAGCTTAGCTTCACGCAGTATTTCCTGTTATAATTCTGTGATGTCCAGTTTGCGGTTTTGTCAGTTCATCTCTGAGGAGATATACTTCAAACTATCTGCTGACACATTATTTTTAAACTGAGAGTTTTCTGGCCTCCGTGTGCTGTGTGGTCCTGTCACATACGCTTTGAGGAAGTAGCTACTTAGCTAGCAAGTGCAGTTAGCTTATTAGCAGCCTTTACTAGCGGTGTGTCAACAAAGTCAACGTCATCAATGAGGAGCTGCATCTCTGAAACATGTGTTAGCAGTTTTCCGACCTTTTGTCTTTCTGCTGCTGCACTTTTAATCACATCCCAGTGGTATTTGTGTGACATTCTAGCTGAACAACGTAACATTAACCAGCTTTAGCTAATTTTCACAGTCCTAGCTGTCATTGTTCTGAGTGATCGCTTAACGACGTGGCGACTTGAATCATGTGCTTCCTCTTTGGCCATTTCTTTTAAATGTCAATGTTTAATTACTTTACATACATACAAATTATCACAATCAACCTTGTGTTTCAATAATGTAGCGTATTAAAACTGTTATGTTTTTATTCTGTAAGTAAACATTACGTTATGGTTTATTATAGCCTTAGTTTTGCTTTATTGTAATTCCTCTGTGCTACTTTGTGAGATTGGCATACATTCTTTGTTTGCATGCACATCTGGCTAATAAGAGCAGATTCATATTCTGGTTAACAATATTAACAAGACACTTTTAGTTCGTGTGAGCCTGGTATAAAATATTGTTACTGTTTTACAAAAACTCGTAGGAAACGTAGGAAAGAGCCACACTGGACAATATGTTACTGAAGTATATTTGACATAACACATTTATAGACGCCTTGAAAATGAGTGTGCTCAATGCGTGTATTAATTTGTTCCTAAAAATAGACTCCAACAAATTTACTACTGATTAAGTAATATTAGCTTTTTAAAAAAACCAAAAAAATAAAACACTGCCCCCAGCTTTTGGGATATTTTAGTGTAAGTTGTGACTAGAAACCTGTCAGCTTGGGGTTGAGTGCTGTAGACTCTGTAGGGAAGCTACAAAGTACAATGTGACCAGTCATACATTTTAAAATAGGCAGTCATGCTCTCAAAGGAATAACAGTGGGTACTATACTGTAATTATCCATGTCCTAACTTAAGTTTTACATTGTGTTTTTAGAAGAGGATCGAAATGCGCATAAACTTGCAGGATTTTATGTTTATACACATAAAAAGTTTGGTTTTCATTTGTAAAGGAAAAAAGTTATATTTCACAATTCTGCAAAGTTCTGCAACAGGTCGAGTACTGTAGTTGCAAAACATCAAGGCTGAATTACCAGTTTGGCAACATGGGTAACTGTCATGGGTCCTCAGCAATCCCGTTGCATTCGCTATGATCCAGTTTACCACATCGCAAAAGAAAAATATCAGCCGACAGAAAAGTAGCCTAAATTTGTGTTCTGGTTTATTAACTGAGTTTGAAGCTCTTCCTCAAAATCTGGTTTTAATATTTTTATTTCCATTCACTTCATAAATTTTAATTTGTGTTAAATCAATTTACCATACAGCAAACATGTGCCTGTAAGCAGTGGTTAAAAGGGTTGGTCAGCTCATTTTGCATTTACCCTAGCAGTGAAGGAAAAACATCACAGTAACAATATTACCAGGCGATTTACTGGGTGTTGATTTCTTATTACCTTAAGCTGCAGAATGTAATTACTGATCTATGATCGATTGTTTGTATATATTCATCAGTATACTTTACTTTCTCTAAACCTGGCAGGAACTGCACTCCAATACTCCACCCTGTCTAAAGATGCAGCTGCTATTTACATACTGATCTCCCTCTGCTGCTGCTATTTGTTTATGCATCTCTTTTATCAGTGAATCATCCTGTCCAAAGTCTGTCTGTGACTGTGGCTCTGTCAGTGGAGAGGACGTGTAAAGGTTTTGTCTAAAAGAAATAAGAAATGCACTGAACTATAACCACCCAAATATTTATGTGAAGTATTTGATCTACATTACTAACCTGTGTGAAACCTGGCTCATACTTTCCTCTGAAAGAGAGCTGCAGCTTTACCAAGCAGATTAATCTAACACTGTACACCAATAATCGCACAGTCAACAAGCTACTATGCCAAATGTCAGTTTGTTCCTTAAAGGCTTTCAGCCCTTGATCATGAGATTGCTATTTCTGATTCTGTGGTTTTGGTACATTTAATATAATCCTCCAGTGGCAAGTTCAGCTTGAGGCTTTTGTATCTGTTAGAAAGGTTGCTGCAATATCAGACATTATGTAAGTAATGTACAGACAAGACTAGACTTAGTGTTTGTCATTGACCCAAGTCCCTCACTCTAAAATAATGTAGAAAATAGGGGAAAATGTCTATATCTTTGTTTCTTCCCTTCATTCAATGCCAAAACGAATATGTAAAGACTAGCATGCTGTTTGTTTTAACAAGGGTAAAAGAAATCCCACCTATTATTGGCTTGTATTCTTCTATTATTTTGAGTCGGGAAAGTAAAAGGCTTAGTTTTTAAAATTCTGTTTATTTTTAATACATTTTCTACTTGCCATACACTCATAATCTCTGTTAGACCAGTTCATATCTTTCCTTCAGTAAATACCAGCAAAATGTGTTGCAAAACAAATCCCTTGTGTGCTAAACAATGCCAGACTGCCAGACAAAAATTGGAAATGCCCATGTTTAATTTTAGTGTCAGAAGATGAGGAAAGACGTGTGATCAGATGAACAGGACATTTGTTGCTGCAGTCTTGAGTTGTTTGCTCTCTTATCTGCATGTGAAGCATTCTGTCAGCTATTCTTCTGCTGGTGTGAGAATTCATTTGAGTCCACAGTATAAGAGGACCACGCGGGGCACTGGGCAGCTCCTCAGATTACACCCCACCAAGACTCTCTGCTGGCAGACTCCAAGTCTGGGGAGAGTAGAAGCAAGGCTTTTTGGCAAATCTGTCATCAACTTCTGCAGCAAATGCTGGAAGTTTTCTTTAAAACGACAGTGTGTGTAGTATTATATGAAATTGTGACCATTCTTTCTCAACATAGACCTGATGGACTTCAAAAGTGTAGGTTTGCTATCCTGGACTCTGTTCTTGGACATCTGTTACAATAACAGGGTTCCCACACGTCCTGGAAAACCTGGAAAATGATTGAGCAATTTTCCAGTCATGGAAAATGAGAAAAAAAAAAGGTCAAACGCCCTGTAAACAGTTAAGTTATCCTCAACAATTATTTATCTTCCCCCTGTCAATGCAAACAGGTTAAAAGTTATGCACATGCATGTCTGTTGTCACCTGATCTTCTGGGCAGCACTAAGGCATAGCGCTTCTCTGCTTCTAGCCGGTGCAGCGCCCCACCTGATGCTACCGGCAATCGAATTTGCATTTCCGCTTAGAGCAGTTCTGCAACCCAGTGCTTCCAATTGACTTTGTCGCTAGATTTAGCGACTTTTCAGACCCCGTCAAAGACTTAGCGCCTAGAAACAAAACTAGCGACTGTAAGTTGAGAAGTGTCACTATTGGTCCACAAGTGAGGTTTTTTTCTCCCACGTGCGGCCACATGCTCCTCTCTGGCCTCCATTGAATGACAGGCAGTTAAAAACTCTATTATATGTTCATTTGACTGCTTCTTCCTCAGACTTTGTTGAGGTGTTTTCTTTGATAGTCAGTTTTAGCTTCTGCAGGTCCTTCTCCACAAGTTCACTTTGGCTTTTCTCATAAGCCAACTGGTTTTTTGTTTGTTCCAGTTCCTTGCTAAGGCTGATCCAGAAGGCTTTCTCTCTGAGATGTTTAGTTCTCGCTTTGTGAAGCAAATCATCCAGCTCCTGTTCATTTTTCCTCTCATTTTGAAGCTCTGCCGTTGTCATTTCTCTAAAGTTATTGTCCAGAGATCTGACTTTTTTGTCCAGAGCTCTAGTGCGTTGGTCCTCACTATCTGGAGCATCTCAATCAGTATCTCAACTTGTTTTTCCAGCTCATGTGCTCCAGTCCTCTCTTTGTGAATCTCATTCCACAAAAGAAGGTTTTCTACATTCAGCTCCTGAGCATTGACCCTCACGTTGTGGAGCTGTTCGTTCAGAAGCTGGACTTGTTTGTCCTGTTCCTGAGCCTTGGTCCACTCTCCGAGGAGCTCATTGGTCAAATATTGAGCTTCCTCAGGGGAATGTGTGAGTGTATGACGTGGTAACTTGTGTCTGTAGTGGCTGAAAATGTCCTGGAAAAGTCCTGAGTGTAAGTACTGAGAATAGAAATCTTTCATTGTCTTCTAATCCAGACAAGATTATAGATATATTGTTATGTATTCAGAGTAATATAATCTAATCTGCAGCTCCTCCTTACTCCTACTTAATGCTTTGAATTTATGGATTATTATACTCCTTTGCAAGCATACCTTAGTGAAATGACACGTTCACCCGAGAGGAGACTCCTCTCTTTGTTTTATGTTGTTTGACATTTCAAGGGCTGGTGACATTTCTCCAAGTACGTTGCATTCACGTGACTCTTCTTTGATTAACAAATGTTTATTAGTTTCTTGGAAATGCTGTGTCTTCACTTGCTCCCCTTTACAGGAGAGTTATATATGTGGTCAAGACTTTCTACTCAGTATGAGTTTGTCTTTTTTGAAGTGGGATGTAAAGTTTTAGTGATTATTCAATGGAATCTGCAGCATACATTCTTGTTGATATAGTTTTGAGAGGTTTGTCAATCATATTGATTTAATAAAAAAGAAATCTCTCATTAGAATGCTCTTGTCAGAGCTGCTTTTTCAATGGCAGATCTCGGTTGGTTGTACCAGCACATGATTTGGTTATGTTAGTTGCTAGCAGTGGTTTGTGATGGTAATTGAGCTAAATGCTAATGTTAGCATGACAACATTCTTGCAGTGACAGTGATGCTTCGCAGATGTAATTTTTATGCCATGTACAGCATGTTGTATCATGTTGGCATTCAGTCATACACTAATTAGCACTAAACACAAAGTACAGCTGAGGCTGAAGGGAATGTTATTTATTTTAGCAGTTGTTTCATCATAAACCAAACTGGTAAACAAAATGACATTCTTACCTGATAATGGCACTACAGGAAAAGTGAAGACGTCAAAGTTATTACAGTTCATCCTCTGGTGATGATAAATGGCTGAACCATATTTTACCAAATGGTTATAGAGGTATTTCACTCTGAAACGTCAACCTCATGGTGGCACTAGAACAAACCTCAGGGGATCACCAAAGTCAACAGGCTTCATCCCTTTGTTGACACTGAATATCCGTACTAAATGGAATGTCAGTCCACTCAATGGTTTCAAAGATTTTTCAGACTTCACTACAAATAGTAGACAGACCAACTGACAGTTGCTAGCACAGCTTGAAATCATTAATATAAAGATGCCAAATCACCAAAAGCTTTAAAAGCAGGTAAAATAATCTTAACCGTAATACTAGAAAACAGACACTGTTTTGGTGAAAAATAAGGAACTCAAAACACTGGTTTGTGGTATCTCTTTCGAAACTAATGAACAAAAGTTCTGCGATTTGTTTGATTTTAGTTGTCGTGCCTTAATGTCAACGTGTCACATGTGTATCAGTTGGCATTTACATTGTTCAACAATTCTCTAGTACTAGCCTGCAGCCTCTCTTGTTGTCCTGTTACTGTATGTTGCTGAAGCAGATGTCTTCTCATGTCAGGAGCTTGTTGATATTTGTTTTGTATTAATAGACATTTACCCCTGGTCAGATTACCTCAAGCTCAGCTTTCAGTAGTTTCCTCACTGATCTGCTCGACTAACATATGCTTACTAAGCTGTTTGTAATTACATGTCTGGTCTTGATACCTCCTTTTCATACTGAGACATTCCATTTAGACAACTGGGCTTCTTTGTGAAAAAAAGATGCTCTAAAATATTCTCCATGACTTCAGTTTGCTTGTTACAGTGGATTTTGGATTAATCCTGACTGACCAACTTTTAAAAAGGGGAAGTTACAGTGATGAAGTTCGTGTTAAATCCAGATGGAGAAATAAAAATGTGATGAAATAAGTCCCTTCCTTGCGTCACAGTCCTACGTTTTGCCGACACATACAGACCAGATATAGATCTAGGTTTCTCAGCAACATGTACAGCTGAATGACCTGAGAACAACTGGTGACCTCTGTCAACAACTGCTGAAGTTTAGGGGGGGGTCTGACGGATTCCTGTGTGCAGTCGTGTGGACCCATAGTTAAATACTGTAAATGTCCTTGCAGCATGACCTGGGGTTAGAGCCCTACATAAAAGCTTTAATAGTAAGAGTTTCATTTGAAACACCTACTGTCTTATGGTATTGGTATCATTTTGAAATTGTGTGGCAAAGGCCTCATATAGTGTGATCCTCTGTGCCGTAGAGCTGTTAGAAACACAATATTAAGCCATAATGTTGTGCCAGCGTCTTCATTACAATGAATTTGGGCACTGTAGCTTTATTTTGATCTAATCCCACATTCGCTGTCCTTCTGTTGTAAGTATAAACAGGAATACGAATCAGCAGCTGGAATTTAGCTCCCCATCACATGCACTATATACATCTGTTTGAATAATGTCTACTAAAAACTTCAGTGACCAGCTGTATCAAGAAATTACTGAGCCCTTAAGAAAAGAAAATGAGTCCACATTTGTGCACGATTCTAAAAGATTTGTCTCTACTCGGTTGAAATGATCTTGAAATTTCAACCATGCGCTATTGCATTGCTGGTTTTGATCTTTTTATGTGATTCACTGTCAATAAAGTAAGTACAAGCACCAGTCTTACCCATAAACTGAAAGTAAAGATCAGCACACATATAGTTTCCTTCATTTTTGGAAAGGGCTGGACAACTTGTCATTTCTGCACATGCTCACACATTGTGTTGAAAGCATGCGCCATAGTCAGATCACAGAAAGTGCAATGTGAGCTAAGGCAAATTAACACATCATACTACAACTTTTTTGCTGCATGATCCAAAAAAACCCAAAACTGCACAGTTCTCATTTTCTGTGATGAATATACAATAAGTCTGTCTGATAGATCATAATTCAAGTTAAAGTTTGAAAAAGTTATTCACAAGACACAGCTTGTGAGTGAGGAACAGGGGAGAATTTGGTTGACAAGAAGGGCAATAGGGCAGTTTTTTCACCATTTAAGTCAGCATTACAAAGTGCAATTGTACTGAGTGCAAAGCCAGATCTAAATGCCGTCCAAAGCAAAAAATACATATATATTTTGGATGCCAGTGCTGCACAGTATGAAAAAAATTAATTAAATTGCTTTTTAAATTTTTTTTAAAATTTTCTATGCAGATGCATTTCCATAAAGAGTTTTGTCCCAAATATTGATCTTTCAAGTCATCTGGTGAAAATTCCTATAATTTTTTAGTGTTGCAATATATATCGCAGAAAAAAAAATTATTACAATATCAATTGTTTACAATATCGTGGCTCTTATCTCTGCTTTTGTATCGCTGTAATCTATCTTTGTATGCAGTCTTTGGTCATACACTTTCAGATTTAATATTAATATGTACAGCCCTACAGCATTTGTATTGGTCTTCCAATTTATTTGAGCTCCAATAATGAAGAGTGGTTTAACACCGGATGTAGTTTATTTACAAGTGAGTCTTTACAAGTAGCACACAAGGGAATACTTGGAATGCTGCTGGTGCTTAACTCTGTTCCTTTGTGAATTGTAATGGGTGTTGCTTGAATATTGCTCTAGATAATAACAGCCTATTACACAAGCCATTGAGGGAGGGTGGAAGGGATAAGTACGGCGCTGAATGCGAGGGGAGTGAGCCACCAGGGGAGGGAAATGCTATGGTTTAATGGCGTAACTTGATTTTCAGACACAGTGAGGACACAAGGAAGCATAACGGAAAGTCAAAGAAGTTCAGAGTAGATGCTGCATTTGACCAGAGCTGTCTTACCAGAACTGCCTTGTTTGTTTCAGCGCCCCTGAAGATGTCAGAGACTCTGTACGACGGCTTCGAAAAGATGGGAAAGAAACAGAACAAGGAGCAAGTTCCACCACCAGCCGAGCCTCAAAACAAGAAGCCCTCATCAAGTAAACCATCCAAGAAATCGCACTCCAGCAATACAGTCACACCGGCAACTCACAAGACCCTCGAGGAAGCCTTCAAAGCTGTGAGTAATAGACGTTTTACTGATTTCTCTTGATTGACTGTTAAAGGTTATATCAGGTATTTCAAATCCTTAAAGTGTTTTATCTTTTGGTGTAACAAGAGAAAGAAATGACAAAAAAAAATGTTTGTAAGGTTGTGTTTGTGCTCTTTGCCCTAAATCGACTTGTTTGCTGCTAAAATTTTAGATTAACATTGAACTTAGCATCTCAATATTCATATAAGCAGTTAGAAGATTTATGTCAGCAGATGAAATAAATTTAGCAGTCTTTCAAAGCCATAAATATCCTCATGCAAACACAACTGCTTTGTAACTTCCTCAAGGCAAGCTGTCACATGCTTCAGCACATCTCGTCTTTGCTAAAGGGATGTTTTGTTTTTGAGAATATAGCCCTGATATGTTCACTTGCCTGTTTTTAGTTGGATGTTGGGGACCTGAAGCAGCAGTTGGCTCGCAGTCAAACCCTGTTCCCAGAAAATCCTTCAGTTTGGGTCAAAGACCTGGCAGGATACCTCAACCTCAATCTGACTGCACCAGAGAATGAGCCCACACTCAGCAGCTACGCTCACGGTCAGCCAAACTGATGCTTTTAATTTCATATGACTAAATAGGACTTCAGTGACACTTTGTGCTCAGCTATCAGCACTTGACTTATATCCATCCTTTCTGTCCCCCAGACTACCCATACTGCCTTACAGGAAAAGAGCTGAGAGGCGTGATCAAAGGCCTCATTGGACGATGCAGCAGCATTCTGCCAGATTTCTTCGACCACTGTGTTTACACTATGCTCAGGGAGCTGGACAGACAGTCAGGTAAGTACAGGAGCTAGCATGAAGAGGTGGGAGTTGATTTGACAACCTTCTCCTGTTTTTTGTCACTCCACTCATCTTCAGTTATTTAGAGTGCAATTAGACCCTTCTAATGAACACATTTAAAGGGCTTTGATCCTTGGCTCACAAGTAGTTGTCAAGCTTATTTCAGCAGTCATTTTCCTCATTTTGGAGTGGCTTGCAGAAAAACAATTATAGTTCAATACAAAAAAATCCAAAAATGTAATGCTGTTATTTAACGGGGCACTGAAATTGTCATCGACTTATTTTTTTATTTTTTGTGACATTTTTGCCTTTATTGCAAATGAAATGCTAAATAGGCAAGAAGAAATGAAACAATGGGACAACAAGCAACAACATCCTTGAGCCATGCAGATTGCAATTTAATGATTGATATCATATACCTTAATGCTACCAGGACACCGTATCAGAGTATTTACCTTGGTTTGATTTACACATCATTGCAGTTTGTGGGTTAATTTTAAACAAGAGACTAAAGACAAAACCTGAAATAAACAGCTTTTTGTTCTTGTTTCTAGGTGAACCTCTGCATGGCTACAGAGTTTGCATTCAGGCAATCCTACAGGACAAACCCAGAATAGCCACCCAAAACCTACCAGAGGTGAGTGTGTGTGTGTCTTTGTCTTACCTTCAATTCTGGCAAATTACTGTTTCATTGCCCTTTCCTGCTCAGAATCCACTTCTATTAAAACATTTAGCCATACAAGTGCTGGTCATGTTTGCTTTTTCAAACAAGCAGTTTAAGTCCAATTGACAGATGTACTTCCTGATTTGTCCTGTACAATAATCTTGCAATAACAGGTTGCATTACTCTCCCTGCTCCTTTTCCTTCCTTTCTAGTATTTGGAGTTACTGCGGTCAGTTCAGAATCGACCAGTGAAGTGTTTGACCATCATGTGGGCTCTGGGCCAAGCTGGATTTTATGACCTCAGCCAGGGACTAAGAGGTACGGAACAATCAAAATGTTGCACTGCAGCAAAAAAAAAAACAAAGTCATTCAGATGCATTCTTGCATATCCACAAAGCTTTCGACTCCTTCAGATATGTTGACATTATCTGCACTTCATTAGTCCTGGTCTGTGTCTGTTTGCCCTTTCTCCCACTTTCCCAACAATATGTGATGACAGAAATTCTGGGTTGGGGGTCACTGAAGCAAAAGTGCACACCAGAGCAGTAACACATCCACTGATAGCCAGTTGCTGCTTCAGGTGTTTTCCTGGTCTTTGGTGAGACACTGAGTCTGCAGCATGTGGGCATGGAGTGAATATTCTTGGAAGATTATGTAACAGCTGCAAAGTAAGGTTATTGAGTACCATTTGACTCCCTGAAGGCAAGAAAAGACACAACTGAGTCATTCTGAAGCCGTTTGCAAAGCTGCATATCCAGAAATATTCCTCATGTTGATGCTGCAGAAAATTTCGTCAGAATGCAACAGCAGGATGAACTCAAATGTGACAACAGACACTGTTCAGGAAGAGTTCAAGGGTTTCAATATTTGTGCCCCAGACTTTGATATGATTGACTTGGCATATGTACAAGACTTAAATATAGACATTGAAATATTTACACTGGGAAAAAATTATCCCTGAACAGCAGCAGAGAATGACAGCAAATAGCAGAGTTAAATCAAGTCATGCGATGACATGTAACAGTGTAAAAACAAGAGTGTTTCTAATGGATGTTTCGTTTTCCTTTGATAGTACTTGATAGACAGCTTTTGTTGTCTTAGTTTTCGTCATTTTGGTTAACTTTGTTGCTTAAATAATTAACTGGAAGCTTTTTCTACTGAATCTGCTCTGAACTTGTGTTACACTCAAAGCTGAAAGGTTGACACATTCATTACCAGACATGAACGTTCCTAAAAGATAAATAACCTTCCTTTGTTTGTGCTTCAGTGTGGCTGGGCATCATGCTTCCTGTTCTGGGAGTCAAGTCCTTATCTTCATATGCCATCGCCTACCTGGAGAGACTTCTCCTGTAAGTCTGACTGAGAAATATGTGTGGTTTTATAGATAGCGTAATTTCTGGACTGTTGAGCGTACCTGAATATAAGCCGCATCCACTAACTTTAAAAAGAAAACAAATTTTGTACATATATAGGCCGCACTTGTCTATAAGCTGCAGGTGTTCACATTGTAACATGAGATATGTACACAGAAAGATTTTTTTCTTCTTCAGTGTCGGAGTTGAACAGCTTCAGAATTATTTCGTCACACACTTCCTCAGTCTCTCTTTTGTTGTCACTCTCAATGTCACTTTTGTCTCGAGGCAAATTCGTAAAACTTGTAGAAATCCATAAATTAGCCGCATCATTGTTTAAGCCACAGTGTTCAAAGCGTGTGGAAAAAGTATCGACTCATAGTCTGGAATTTACCGTAACAACAAAAAATGTCTTTTGTCTTATGACTGCACCTGTTTACACTATCCACATGTGTGGCTACCTTTTTCTGTTATATTATGTGAATTAAATTCAAAACAATCCAGAAATGTTAGATAATAGCCTTTCTACCTTTTTTCAGGTTGTTTTTAACAGTGTGGTTGTATTCTAAGAAGGACACTGTCAAAAATAAAAAAAACATCACTTGTGTTTACTGTTTTCCACCAGACTTCATGCAAACCTGACAAAGGGATTTGGCATCATGGGTCCTAAAGAGTTTTTTCCTCTACTCGATTTTGCCTTCATGCCAAAGAATGCCCTGTCATCAAGGTAAATGTAAACGGATGCAAACACTTATACCCAATCATAATCAATGTTCTTTTATTTATTTTTGGATAATCCCTCATCCACAGCATGACTGCATGATGTAGGAATAAGCGCCTAAAAATATTAAATGGTGAAGGATTTTACATGAATGCTTGACCCTACGTAATACCTAATTAAACAACAACTCAAGACTTTCAGAAGAGACATGCAGTGTAACTGTGGTTGATTTTCATAAGCAGAGGAGCCTTTGAAGGCCATTGGGTATGTCATCTGTCTTTTTAGCACAAGAACTTTGTTCTCTAAAGCCATAGGAAGCAGCTACAGTAATCTGTCACTCACAAATGACAGTTGTTAAGAAAAATGGAATTCAGAAAATAAAACATCACTGTTTTTCAGATTTGAAGTAAAAGCATTTCAGCTGCATTGGACACAGTTTCAGTGATCTATTTATCAAGTATTCATTGTTGGAAAAAGTAATGAGCCTGTTGTTGTTTGTGTACAGTCTGCAGGAGCAGCTGAGGCGTTTGTATCCTCGACTGAAGGTCCTCGCATTTGGAGCCAAGCCTGAGAGCACATTACACACATACCTGCCGTCATTTTTGTCAAGAGCCACACCGCACTGTCCGGATGACATGAAGAGAGAGGTGAGACACACACACACACACACACACACACACACACAGTAATGCTGCTGCAGAGGTCAGAGTGTAGTTATTGTAGTGTATGTTGTTAATTAAGGTAATCAGTGTCATAAGCTGTCAAAAGAGTGTATTGATAAATGACTAAGCTTAAAGGGGAAGTCTTCTTAAACACCAACAGTGTTTAGAGCCACCAGCTTCATTCCACTGGTGAAGCAGCCAAATATTGTTGCTTCCAAATGACGGCTTATTCCAGAAATTAGTGTGAGAAATTAATCTAAGGCTTTAACGGGAACGTCTTTTGAATCGATTGAATTTCCCTTCTGGGATGAATAAAGTATTTTTCATTTCATTCATTTTTCATTCATTCATTTCATTTCATTTCATTCATTTCATTTCATTCATTTCGTCTTAGTGTCCCTTGGAATTAAAGCGCCATAGAACGTTGCCAGGTTTCATCAATGTTTGGCTATCATTGAATACCTCTACCAGGACTTTTGAACGACATATTAATATGTAGGATGGTGCCTTGATAGTCTACATAACAATCCACTGGTTAGCTGTACTTTTTCATCTAGGCAATGCATTCTAAGGTATTACAGCTCCAAAAAAATAAGAGAATTGTGTCAGAAATTGGAAAAACTGAGTGTTTCTTGTGTTTCTTGCAGCTGCTCAGTAGTATGACGGAGTGCTTGTGTGTGGATGTACAGAGTCTGGGAGTGTGGAGACAGCTCTACACCAAACACTTACCCCAGTCCAGGTGAGTTACACTTTTATTTTTTATTTTAGACTGTAAATAGTAGAAGCAAAACTACTGCCCATTTGTTGCAAGAACATAAGTTACAGTGAGGGGTGTAGTGTTATTTGTTGAAGTACCATTGTGCACTTTTAATGCATGTATGTATGTATGAGCAACGTTTTGGCTTGTTTCTAAGGATATGGAAGCACTGTTTCTACAATGGCAAGTTTGCATACATTACTTGACTATAACTGGCTACACGATCAAATATTAAACTGAACAGTCAATAGGTCACCCTGTTATTTATTTACAAATGTAACTGCTTAATACTCCCATCCAAGGTATTATCTTGGTATCTTGTTATGGGCCAGAGGTTATTAAATGACTGTGAGCGAACAGCCTAAATAAGCTGTTTTGTTAAATACATGTGTTGCCACTCGGCTTTACATCCCAACAATGATGGACTCTAGGAGTAACGGGGATGTGTGAGGTTTTTAGGCATACATTAAGGCTTCAAATAATACTGAAGTTCTTTTGTTGTATTATAATTTTTTACCTCTGACAAGATTTTTCTTGCTGCCTTTTTAGTGATAGTATATACTAGAGAATAAAAACGAGTGAATTTACTGTGCTGCTCAACGGCAACCAGCAGCTACAGCCAGCTCTTCAAGTAGAATGTTCTCTTGCGTGTTGCTTAGAGTTCTGTTGTGACCATTTGTTTCATTGGCTGGCTTGTGTGACATATGCTTTAGTGATGATTGGCTTTTAGCGCTTGAGAAATGTATATGAATATCAGCTGTATTATGCAAACTGCCTATATACTGCTTCCTCACTTGGAGAATAAGAAAGTGGCAGAGTGCACCTATATTAACAATTATATTCTCACAGAAGTAATGCATGCATATACATACAAATGGATCGGGCTGACTGTTAACACCTCTGTTTCCTTCTCCAGTCTGCTGTTAAACCACTTACTGAAGTCCTGGAATATCCTGCCACCAAAGGTATGGCTCCTACCATGTAGTCTGTTGATACATAGGCCGAAGTTGCCTCCCTGAAGATACTTTAATTAGAGCATCATGGCATATTTATACTGTTCTATTATTTGAGCAAAACTCAGTGTGATGCAGAAGCAGAGTTTAGTTTCTTTCTTTATGGTATTTTTGATCACCTTTTAATTGGACTTTTGTACTCTACTTTCAATTTTTAGCTGCGGAAAAACCTTGAAGAAACAATCCAGTCCTTCAGAGTGACCAATGAAGAGATGAGAGAGACAGTTGAATCCAATGATCTTCAGGAGTGCAATAATCTGTGCCAGGTAAGACAAAATCCCTGAGCATGTTTGATTTTAACCTTTTCAGTTTTACCTAAGAAGTGAAAATTGATTGCATTAACGTTGATTATTTTATGGTTGTAACTTCATAATGTTTTCCAAAAATTGCTCTGTTTAGTAGTGTGTTTGATTTTTAACAAAGTAATATTGAAAAATGTGTCATTCTTATTTACAGCACACTTGTAGAATATACATGTAATGAATAGATAGACAGATAGATACTTTATTCATACCTTAGGGGAAATTCAGGTATCTCAAGCTCAGCTCACAGGTACACATAACAAATAACATAACAGATAAAAGACAACAGAGGCAACAGCAACGACAACAGCAGCAATCAAGCATAAATGAGCTGGTGATAATAATGATAAAAAATTAAAATATGATAAAAGGTTAGAACCATAATCAATAAATAAATCGGCTAATAAATAACTGAAAACAGATAGTGATGATAATAATAATAAAACATGAATGTAGCTAACACTGAGACTGTGAATCATAACAATAGAAGTAATCTTGGTAAACGGTATTCCCTTGTGTCTCCAGAATCTTCAGGTAAAGATGCGTGGTCGCGGGTTCCCCTGGTCCAAACTGCTCATGGTTCTGCTTGTGTTCGTCGCCGGCTTCATTGCCCATGACATCAGATCTCACGGCTCCGTCGCAGGTCTGGCAAATTGCAATTTACTCATTGCAGTCATTAATTCTCAAATTGATGGCAGGTTCTGCTGTTTACATTAAGTTTGGTGCAGTAACGGTTGTTGTGTTTCAGATTCCACCACAACCAGATATCTGCACACTTCAGGGATCACAGCTGTATCTCAGCAAGCCTGGAGCAAAATAACAGTCTACTCAAAGCAGGGTTTCAGGTACGTCCTCACCGTTAACATGTGTTACTGGTATGAATTAAAAAATCCTTTTGTGAAGCAGGCTGCACACCAAGCACTTTTTTCAATGTCAGGTTTACTGGCTCAATTACAGCTGAAACCTTCTCCTAAAGTAATGTTCAAAATATGTACACTGAAGTTCACGAACACATTCCACTTTATTAGGTACACCTATAATATCTAACATAGTCTAATATCAACTATTATGACATGAACACTTTTACTAAATTTCATTTTGTGTATCCATGTCTTTGGCAGCGTTCACTGGTCAACAGGCAAAAAAAAGTTAGCCCAAAGGCTCATGTTTATCTGTTGTCCCTGGCCAGTGGGGATTATGAAGCCTGTAATGTTGATTTTATGTTGACACTATCATGGAAAGATGTTTTAGGTCATGCTGACTGATTGGTGTTGTCCTGGATTGCATTATATTCAGATGTGTTTCTAATAGGATACAAACAGTTTCCTAAATCTGGAGCTGCACAGCAGTCAATAATCAGACACTTAATGTTTGCTTCAAAATAGATTTGGTTATATAAGTAATGTAAAGAACAGGCAAAGGAAACACCAGGTTACTTGAATTATAAATTTGAAAAAAATGACTTAATTTAGTATTAAACTCAGCAAACACGCTGTACTAAATAGTCTGTATTGGTACTAATCTTTTTACAGCAGTTTGATATCAGAATATTCCTCATAGCTGATTTACACGATGGAGTTACTTGTTTATTGTAGTTAATGTTAGTCAAGCTGCTCCAAAGAGCTGCTCAGCTGGACAGATGTCCACAGAGACTGTCAGAGCAACTTTATCCATCCAGGATGTCTGTCAGTATTTACTGCTATCGCTGAAGTGTATTTAAACTCTAGGCAGAGTGTTGCAGATGCACTTTATCACTTTGGTTTGCATCATAAACTATTATTTACAACAGTAACATGTGGATCTTAGAGCAAATGTTTGAGTTCTCGGTATGTTTAGTTACTCATGCAAGCAACGCATTGAACTTCTGTTTGTGTTATGTGTTCTGTCTTTGGCTGTAGCTGGTTGGAGACCAACACTCCTTATTATTACTCTGAGTGTGTGCGGATTTTGGGGCCACTAATGGAAAAAGGTTTGGAAAAGGCAAAAGCAGCAGCCATCTTCATCGCTGAGAACACCACACAGTTTATCCTGTGGGTCAAAGAAACGACACCACTGGTCATAGAATGGGTAAGACTGTGCATGTGTTTGCTGTTAATATACTGTTTAATCAGCTCCACCTAAGGTTTAATAAGTAAGGTGTTCTGAAATGATGCTGAAGAGGTTGAACAGTCATTTTTATTAATTAAAAAAAAAATAAAAATCTTCTGCCAAAAGAACATTAAACGGTGAAAAGCAACAAAAACTAAGGAATTTAGCAACTTAAAAAAAAAATTTTGATATCACTTAGTTGTTGTTTTTTTTTTTTTCCAGTTCTATTATGGTGTTTCCCTTTTGAGTCTCCCATTTTCTTCTCTAACAGATCAAAATATTTGTGTGCTGTCAAGCTCCCCTTTGCTCTCAAACAGCCTTAAGTCTTGGTGTCATGGATTCTGCAAGGTTTTAGCAACATACCTTTGACTTAAACCTGCTGTCAGACTGATGTTTCCTCTGCGTGTCTTGCCCAGGTGAACACCAACACCCCTGACAGTGTGTTCCAGGCGTTGGCATATTTGAAGGAGCTCCTTATCTTCCTCCATCAGAACTACATCCTGCCAGCACTGGCGTACATATCTGACCTGCTACAGCGAGCGTGGACCAACCTACAGGACTCCTGCAAGTCAGTACAAAAAGCAGCGTATAGCAGTTTGTTTTTCTAAAAGTAGCAGCATTAAATTTACATCTTGTATTAAAGTATGTCAGGTGTTGGTTAAACCAGCTGTTCATACATTAAAACTTTATTATGTAAATGTTTAAACATCATATCATACCTACATCATAAGTCGTGTTGTAGCGCTCACACTAGTTGTTGCCAAAGTAAAATTGTGTATCTAATACTTGTCAGGTTTACTGCTACATTAGCTCATTAATGTTTGATAAGCTGATGATGTTTGAGAAGGAAAGATTATGTTTATTATGTTCAACACATCTGATCTGATACTTGATCAAACTTGTGTTTAAAATTTACATGAACTGTAAAGACTTGAAATTTATTCACAAAAATAAAATAAATAACAGCCTTCAAATAACAGTTAATGCACCAAAAACTACAGACGCTGCAAATTCTAAAAACAGTTGTCCCCATGTATATGTGTATGTGTTTCAGTTGAAATTAGTCATGTAATTATTAGCCATCTGCAGTAAACAAAGTAAGTATTTACAGTATTTTTAAAGCAAAAATTCTGAAGCAGTAACTTGTTCTAGCTTCTCAAATGTGGCATTTGCAGATTTTGGACTTTAGGTCAAACAAAACAAGCAACTTTCAGAAATTTTAAAGACTAGACTAATGTTGTTGTTGTTGTCTGTTTTTCTTGCAGCGGGGAGGTTTCAGTATCGTGTCTGCAGGGCCACGCTTTGTCCTTCACCAACTCAACGTGGAAGCTGCTCCAACACACAACTTCGGCCATCAAGACGTGGGCTCAGGATCTTCTGACACGAGCAGGATAACATATCAACAGACCCAGACTAATTGACACATGCCATATACACAAAAGAAGTTATATACTGTACAAACACACACACAAACACACACACACACTGACCCAGTGTGAGGCTGCCTTTCAGTGCTTCGGCTCCTCTCATGAAGCTGTGATTGGACTCTGTGGGGTCAGGCAAAAAACTAACTCTCACTCAAAAAGAACCTTCTGTCTCTTGTTTTGGCTCAATTTTATCAATCATTTTGCTGTTGTATAGATGTTTGTTTTTTTTCTACCAATCTTTTTGTCACTGCTGGATGCGGAGGTTGTATCTTTCTCTCTCCCTGAGTTTTCTACTGCAAATTTTCGCTGTTGTTTTAACCCCTGGGTTAAATAGACTGTGTAATTTATAGAAAATGTGTGTTTGTAGGTGATTTATAAACCATTTTTATTTAACGATAATAATGATAAAAAAAAAATGTTCTAAGGAAACTTGGTAAAGGGCAGGGAAAAGACCAAAAACTTCTCCAAGCCACTGAAGACCTCATCAGGTAAACCCCGACGGCCACTTCATCTCCAACACTTTGTCCTGCACCCCGCAATGTCAGATCAGATACAGTATGTGCAAAAGCCTTCATCAAGCTTGAGGAGCTTCTCACAATGTGAAGCCGTCACCAGGAGAGATGTTGTGAGGAAGGAATCACATCTGCCGGTGGACTGACTCCTCCAGAGGATTTGTAGTGGGCAGTGTCAACTTGACGGTGTGTCTCACATCAGTTCAGAAAAATAAATATGGCTGCTGTGTCTGAGTCTTGCGCACCACCTTGTCTCGTCTTGTCTTTGCTGCTTAATTATTTTGTCCTGTCTCTTTCGCTTCATCTGCCATCAGTGGCTCAACACCGGAGCTAAAAGAAGCACTGCGGTTGTGTGCTCGTACTTGAAAGTTGATGAGATTGTCAATGTGTGTGGATCAACAAGCTAATTGTCAATAATGGGATCATGATTAATTCTGTGCCAACGTCCTCATGTACGCAAAAGCTGTCGCTCTGGGCCTTTCTGACCAGCTGATTCACTAACCGCTCCTTGTACCCAAGATGTTTGGATGGATATGGCCGCAACTAATGTCTTACTTTGTTATGTAAATGATTTATAATAAAGACTTCCACCCCATGTTTCTTTGTTTTTTTTTCATCAGTCTCCACAGAATGGACTTGCGCTATAGTGTGTCAGTTCTGGGGCCTTGTTCCTTCTTTGGTGAGGAACGTAGAGCCTTCTTGTCTAAAAGGATAAATTTTACTTTGAAAAGTTAAGAATAATTCTGTTATTCTGCATCATTTGACTCCTTTTGTTAATACAATGGCTATTTTATCACTAATATAGACACTTTATAGCAGAATGTATCATTTATCTATACCAAAATGTGGATAACAAGGACATTAAAGTATCGCTTCCAGATCATAGGGTCCTCAATTTAGTTTTGCAGGGGAATATATGACATTGATCCTTAATCAAAGCCAAAGAAAGTCTTTAAATGTTAAACTGGTGGCTGGTAATATTAACACACCAAACTGTGGAGTGTGTCTTGCACCTGGAAACATGGTGGTCAGGTAATGGGGACTGAGGTGCGGAAGTCAGTTCGCACATTTAGACTCAGAACTCTCTGACCAGTTCATCAGTGATTGAAGCACAGGGGCAAGGATGCAGAAATGACGATATACATACATTTCGCGGCTTTGAACCCAATTTAGGATGAAACGCAATGAGAAGTAGGTGCTTTTAAATGTCGAATAATAATTAGCAGCCCGTTATGTCGCTGGTCTTTATACCTAGCTCAGGCCGCGTCAGGGTTCTCAGCCCCTTCGATAGCTCAGTTGGTAGAGCGGAGGACTGTAGAACTTCTCCATAGACATCCTTAGGTCGCTGGTTCGAATCCGGCTCGAAGGAGGTGAACTCTTTTCAGCCTTAAAACACGACGAGACACCGTTGAGCAAGTTAACCACCGCGGAGCTATGAAGGCAACAGGTTAGCTTACACAAAGACTGAGAGCTGTCTGTCAGGGACAAAATAACCGTTGTTCTACGGGTAAGTTGAAGTAATTCTTTTTTATTTTATTAATCACCGACACATCTCTTTGGGGGTTTAAGTCCTACATAAGTTCTCCCGACACACTAACAACTTAGCACCTGCGCTAGCAAGCTATCCTAAGCTAATTTGTTGACGGACGCATGCTAGTTAATGTATTGTGGAGGAAATTTCGGTGCTAAATTCGAGGCAAATATTTATCTGACAGTTGACAGAAGTTTGTTTAAACTCCCTGTTCTCCAGTCCCTCGCAGTTTCTTCACCTAATTAAGTTCCTAAATCACTCAAACTGTAGCTTTATTGCAATTAGAAGCCGAGAAACATAGGACGCAAAAAAACTGAAAGCTGTTACAAAAACAGGATAATATCAAGTAAGGATAAAAGGGCAGTGACAACATAAAAGACAAACTACTGTAAAATACATAAATGAAAACGCAGGGGAAAAAAAGTATTAGTTATAAACACGGGTTGCGCGGTGGCTCGTTTGATTCGTTTGTGAGGACACCCGGGATATTTCTGTGTGGAGTTTGCATGTTCTCCTTCCGCAGCGTGGTTTCTCGTGAGGCTCTCCGGCTTCCTCCCACAGTACAAAAACATGCTGAAGTTAAACAATTATTCTACGCTATCCGTAGGTGTGCATGTCAGTGTGTTTGTTTCTCTTTGTATGTAGCCCTGGGATAGACTGGTGACATGTCCCGGCTTCAACCTCGCGACCCCAGTAAGGATTTGGCGGTGTATAGATAATGGCTGAATGGATGATAATCAACACTATATTATTGATAGTATATAGTCATTGAAGAAGCTGATTGTAAACCTTGACGAAGCCGTTTTGATGTGTCTATATAATGATGCCCGAAAGCGCAATGCATCACGGGGGATTAGCTCAAATGGTAGAGCGCTCGCTTAGCATGCGAGAGGTAGCGGGATCGATGCCCGCATCCTCCAAAAGACTGTTTTTGCTACCTTGTTTAACATCCATCTGTGTTTTTTGTAGAAGTCGCAGTCAGGCTAACCAACATCACCTCCCACCACATGGTGAGTGTTCTCACTCTGGCTGGTCCCTTTTTTTATTAGAGCTTCTGAAACTGTTGAAATATTGACATTATATTATATTATATTAGATTAGATTAAATAGAACTTTATTGATCCCTTTGGTAGGGTGCTTCAGAGAAATAGTTGAAACAGGTCATCATTCTGTTACAGGACCACTGGTGACCAGAGTTGATCCATCACTTTATTGTGGTTTCATATTTTTAAATTCAGTTTGTAAAACTGTTCCTCACATTACTTTTTTTCACAAAAGCAGCAAATGAAGATAGAGGGAAGAAATGGAACTTCAGAATACACAGAGACAACAACAGTGTTGTCCATGTGGTCTCTTCTCCACAACCAGATGAATGCCACCAGGTAAGAAATATGCAGTGCTGCCTAATGATGATTTAAGAGCCAGCGCCAAGCAGCATTCAGTGGTATGAACACACTTAAATGCACTTCACATTGGCTTAGCTTTTAACAGAGCAGGTCGCAACAACCAGCTATCATCTGTACAGACAAAATCGAAAGAAAACATAACGTCATGAAGGGGTACGTCATGGGGGATTAGCTCAAATGGTAGAGCGCTCGCTTAGCATG
>NW_007577873.1:22172-23287 GCF_000690725.1 Stegastes partitus | reverse complement strand
ACCAAGTGCCACTCCTATCAGCTAAAAACAGAAAACTGAGGCCACAAGTCACACAGGTTCACCAAAGTTAGACAGTTGAATCTCTTTGCTGCCTTTTTGATGTCTTAGACTTGCCTGACATCCATCTGTGTTTTTTGTAAAAGACAAAGTGACCAGAGTTGATCCATCACTTAATTCCGGTTTAATATTTTCAAATGTTTGTAAAACTGTTCCTCACATTACTTTTCTCACAACAGCAGTAATGAAGTTAGAGAAATGGAAATGGAACCTCAGAATACACAGAGGCAACAACAGTGTTGTCCATGTGGTCCCTTCTCCACAACCAGATGAATGCCACCAGGTGAGGTGTTCCTTCTGTTGGCATGACTCATTCATGTTCACTGTGTGAATACCTCTCACAGTACAGTAAACAAAAATACTTTTTGAAACATGTTGGATCTCAAAGAATTGTATACACTAACCAGCCACTCTATTAGATACACCTGTTCAGCTGCTGTATGCACAACCATCTCTGGGGTTATAATATAACTTTATGAATTGTAAAACAGTATGAAAATACATGTCCTAACAAAATAGTTATTGTTGAACAAATTTGATATGAACTTGGACAAAGAAACGACTATCAGACAATATATGTAAAAAATAAAAAATAAGTACATATACAGATAAAACAACAACAATAAACACTAGAACAAACATACCAGGGAGAGAACACAGTTACAGCCAAAGAAAGACATTACAGTTTAAAAATGCATTACAGGCTCTATTGGCTTTGGGGTTGGTGCTTGGTCAACATGTATGATTTTAATTCTTTGATCAAAACAAGATTTATAATGTAAAATTCACCAAACTCAACCCCAAAAAGAATGCTTTCCCATTTAAGGAAGAAATCATTATACATGTATGTTTGGCTAAAGATGGTCAGTTCTTTCCATAGCTTTCTATTTCAAATCTTCTTTTCAATTCCAAAACAGATGAGTGACAATTTTAATGTAAGAACTGCAAACTGTACAGTTTATCTTTAACAAATCTGCTTAGATATTGATTAGTGGGGTAAAATCTGTGTAATCATTTAAATGACACTTCTTTTATTTTCTTGTTAAGCCAAAAAATAG